>NW_026453782.1:0-65281 GCF_943734755.1 Anopheles moucheti | reverse complement strand
AGAACTTCATAGCAAAGTACAAAGTTCGAATCGGATGGACGAATTAAGTTGAAATAGACAGTTTTTGCATGAAAACTCATTCATGGTAGAACTTCATAGCAAAGTACAAAGTACGTTTTGGATGGACGAATTAAGTTGAAATAGACAGTTTTTGCATGAAAACTCATTCCTGGTGGAACTTCATAGCAAAGTACAAAGTTCGTTTGGATGGACGAATTAAGTTGAAATAGACAGTTTTTGCATGAAAACTCATTCATGGTAGAACTTCATAGCAAAGTACAAAGTACGTTTTGGATGGACGAATTAAGTTGAAATAGACAGTTTTTGCATGAAAACTCATTCTGGTGGAACTTCATAGCAAAGTACAAAGTTCGTTTTGGATGGACGAATTAAGTTGAAATAGACAGTTTTTGCATGAAAACTCATTCCTGGTGAACTTCATAGCAACGTACAAAGTTCATTTTGGATGGACGAATTAAGTTGAAATAGACAGTTTTTGCATGAAAACTCATTCCTGGTAGAACTTCATAGCAAAGTACAAAGTTCGTTTTGGATGGATCAATTTAGTTGAAATAGACAGTTTTTGCATGAAAACTCATTCCTGGTAGAACTTCATAGCAAAGTACAAAGTTCATTTTGGATGGACGAATTAAGTTGAAATAGACAGTTTTTGCATGAAAACTCATTCCTGGTGGAACTTCATAGCAAAGTACAAAGTTCATTTTGGATGGACGAATTAAGTTGAAATAGACAGTTTTTGCATGAAAACTCATTCATGGTAGAACTTCATAGCAAAGTACAAAGTACGTTTTGGATGGATCAATTTAGTTGAAATAGACAGTTTTTGCATGAAAACTCATTCCTGGTAGAACTTCATAGCAAAGTACAAAGTTCGAATCGGATGACGAATTAAGTTGAAATAGACAGTTTTTGCATGAAAACTCATTCCTGGTAGAACTTCATAGCAAAGTACAAAGTTCATTTTGGATGGACGAATTAAGTTCAAATAGACAGTTTTTGCATGAAAAACTCATTCCTGGTAGAACTTCATAGCAAAGTACAAAGTTCATTTTGGATGGACGAATTAAGTTGAAAATAGACAGTTTTTGCATGAAAACTCATTCCTGGTAGAACTTCATAGCAAAGTACAAAGTTCATTTTGGATGGACGAATTAAGTTGAAATAGACAGTTTTTGCATGAAAACTCATTCCTGGTAGAACTTCATAGCAAAGTACAAAGTTCGTTTTGGATGGATCAATTTAGTTGAAATAGACAGTTTTTGCATGAAAACTCATTCCTGGTGGAACTTCATAGCAAAGTACAAAGTTCGTATCGGATGGATCAATTTAGTTGAAATAGACAGTTTTTGCATGAAAACTCATTCCTGGTAGAACTTCATAGCAAAGTACAAAGTTCGAATCGGATGGACGAATTAAGTTGAAATAGACAGTTTTTGCATGAAAACTCATTCCTGGTGGAACTTCATAGCAAAGTACAAAGTTCGTTTTGGATGGATCAATTTAGTTGAAATAGACAGTTTTTGCATGAAAACTCATTCCTGGTAGAACTTCATAGCAAAGTACAAAGTTCATTTTGGATGGACGAATTAAGTTGAAATAGACAGTTTTTGCATGAAAACTCATTCCTGGTAGAACTTCATAGCAAAGTACAAAGTTCGTTTTGGATGGATCAATTTAGTTGAAATAGACAGTTTTTGCCTAAAAACTCATTCCTGGTGGAACTTCATAGCAAAGTACAAAGTTCGTTTTGGATGGATCAATTTAGTTGAAATAGACAGTTTTTGCATGAAAACTCATTCCTGGTAGAACTTCATAGCAAAGTACAAAGTTCATTTTGCATGGACGAATTAAGTTGAAATAGACAGTTTTTGCATGAAAACTCATTCCTGGTAGAACTTCATAGCAAAGTACAAAGTTCATTTTGGATGGACGAATTAAGTTGAAATAGACAGTTTTTGCTAAAAACTCATTCCTGGTAGAACTTCATAGCAAAGTACAAAGTTCATTTTGGATGGACGAATTAAGTTGAAATAGACAGTTTTTGCATGAAAACTCATTCCTGGTAGAACTTCATAGCAAAGTACAAAGTTCGTTTTGGATGGATCAATTTAGTTGAAATAGACAGTTTTTGCCTAAAAACTCATTCCTGGTGGAACTTCATAGCAAAGTACAAAGTTCGTTTTGGATGGACGAATTAAGTTGAAATAGGACAGTTTTTGCATGAAAACTCATTCCTGGTAGAACTTCATAGCAAAGTACAAAGTTCATTTTGGATGGACGAATTAAGTTGAAATAGACAGTTTTTGCATGAAAACTCATTCCTGGTAGAACTTCATAGCAAAGTACAAAGTTCGTTTTGGATGGATCAATTTAGTTGAAATAGACAGTTTTTGCCTAAAAACTCATTCCTGGTAGAACTTCATAGCAAAGTACAAAGTTCGTTTTGGATGGACGAATTAAGTTGAAATAGACAGTTTTTGCATGAAAACTCATTCCTGGTAGAACTTCATAGCAAAGTACAAAGTTCATTTTGGATGGACGAATTAAGTTGAAATAGACAGTTTTTTGCATGAAAACTCATTCTGGTAGAACTTCATAGCAAAGTACAAAGTTCGTTTTGGATGGATCAATTTAGTTGAAATAGACAGTTTTTGCCTAAAAACGCATTCCTGGTGGAACTTCATAGCAAAGTACAAAGTTCATTTTGGATGGACGAATTAAGTTGAAATAGACAGTTTTTGCATGAAAACTCATTCCTGGTAGAACTTCATAGCAAAGTACAAAGTTCATTTTGGATGGACGAATTAAGTTGAAATAGACAGTTTTTGCCTAAAAACTCATTCCTGGTAGAACTTCATAGCAAAGTACAAAGTTCATTTTGGATGGACGAATTAAGTTGAAATAGACAGTTTTTGCATGAAAACTCATTCCTGGTAGAACTTCATAGCAAAGTACAAAGTTCATTTTGGATGGACGAATTAAGTTGAAATAGACAGTTTTTGCCTAAAAACTCATTCCTGATAGAACTTCATAGCAAAGTACAAAGTTCATTTTGGATGGACGAATTAAGTTGAAATAGACAGTTTTTGCCTAAAAACTCATTCCTGGTAGAACTTCATAGCAAAGTACAAAGTTCGTTTTGGATGGACGAATTAAGTGGAAATAGAAAGTTTTTGCATGAAAACTCATTCCTGGTAGAACTTTATAGCAAAGTACAAAGTTCATTTTGGATGGACGAATTAAGTTGAAATAGACAGTTTTTGCATGAAAACTCATTCCTGGTAGAACTTCATAGCAAAGTACAAAATTCATTTTTGGATGGACGAATTAAGTTGAAATAGACAGTTTTTGCATGAAAACTCATTCCTGGTAGAACTTCATAGCAAAGTACAAAGTTCATTTTGGATGGACGAATTAAGTTGAAATAGACAGTTTTTGCATGAAAACTCATTCCTGGTAGAACTTCATAGCAAAGTACAAAGTTCATTTTGGATGGACGAATTAAGTTGAAATAGACAGTTTTTGCCTAAAAACTCATTCCTGGTAGAACTTCATAGCAAAGTACAAAGTTCGTTTTGGATGGATAAAGTTAGTTGAAATAGACAGTTTTTGCATGAAAACTCATTCCTGGTAGAACTTCATAGCAAAGTACAAAGTTCATTTTGGATGGACGAATTAAGTTGAAATAGACAGTTTTTGCATGAAAACTCATTCCTGGTGGAACTTCATAGCAAAGTACAAAGTTCATTTTGGATGGACGAATTAAGTTCAAATAGACAGTTTTTGCATGAAAACTCATTCCTGGTAGAACTTCATAGCAAAGTACAAAGTTCATTTTGGATGGACGAATTAAGTTGAAATAGACAGTTTTTGCATGAAAACTCATTCCTGGTGGAACTTCATAGCAAAGTACAAAGTTCATTTTGGATGGACGAATTAAGTTGAAATAGACAGTTTTTGCATGAAAACTCATTCCTGGTAGAACTTCATAGCAAAGTACAAAGTTCATTTTGGATGGACGAATTAAGTTGAAATAGACAGTTTTTGCATGAAAACTCATTCCTGGTGGAACTTCATAGCAAAGTACAAAGTTCGTTTTGGATGGATCAATTTAGTTGAAATAGACAGTTTTTGCATGAAAACTCATTCCTGGTGGAACTTCATAGCAAAGTACAAAGTTCGTTTTGGATGGATCAATTTAGTTGAAATAGACAGTTTTTGCATGAAAACTCATTCCTGGTGGAACTTCATAGCAAAGTACAAAGTTCGTTTTGGATGGATCAATTTAGTTGAAATAGACAGTTTTTGCATGAAAACTCATTCCTGGTGGAACTTCATAGCAAAGTACAAAGTTCGTTTTGGATGGACGAATTAAGTTGAAATAGACAGTTTTTGTATGAAAACTCATTCCTGGTGGAACTTCATAGCAAAGTACAAAGTTCGAATCAGATGGACGAATTAAGTTGAAATAGACAGTTTTTGCATGAAAACTCATTCCTGGTAGAACTTCATAGCAAAGTACAAAGTTCGTTTTAGATGGACAAAGTTAGTTGAAATAGACAGTTTTTGCATGAAAACTCATTCCTGGTGGAACTTCATAGCAAAGTACAAAGTTCGTTTTGGATGGACAAAGTTAGTTGAAATAGACAGTTTTTGCATAAAAACTCATTCCTGGTGGAACTTCATAGCAAAGTACAAAGTTCGTTTTGGATGGACGAATTAAGTTGAAATAGACAGTTTTTGCATGAAAACTCATTCCTGGTGGAACTTCATAGCAAAGTACAAAGTTCGTTTTGGATGGACAAAGTTAGTTGAAATAGACAGTTTTTGCATAAAAACTCATTCCTGGTGGAACTTCATAGCAAGGTACAAAGTTCGTTTTGGATGGATCAATTTAGTTGAAATAGACAGTTTTTGCATGAAAACTCATTCCTGGTGGAACTTCATAGCAAAGTACAAAGTTCGAATCAGATGGACAAAGTTAGTTGAAATAGACAGTTTTTGCATGAAAACTCATTCCTGGTGGAACTTCATAGCAAAGTACAAAGTTCGTTTTGGATGGACAAAGTTAGTTGAAATAGACAGTTTTTGCATGAAAACTCATTCCTGGTGGAACTTCATAGCAAAGTACAAAGTTCGTTTTGGATGGACAAAGTTAGTTGAAATAGACAGTTTTTGCATAAAAACTCATTCCTGGTGGAACTTCATAGCAAAGTACAAAGTTCGTTTTGGATGGACGAATTAAGTTGAAATAGACAGTTTTTGCATGAAAACTCATTCCTGGTGGAACTTCATAGCAAAGTACAAAGTTCGTTTTGGATGGACAAAGTTAGTTGAAATAGACAGTTTTTGCATAAAAACTCATTCCTGGTGGAACTTCATAGCAAAGTACAAAGTTCGAATCAGATGGACGAATTAAGTTGAAATAGACAGTTTTTGCATAAAAACTCATTCCTGGTGGAACTTCATAGCAAAGTACAAAGTTCGTTTTGGATGGACAAAGTTAGTTGAAATAGACAGTTTTTGCATGAAAACTCATTCCTGGTGGAACTTCATAGCAAAGTACAAAGTTCGTTTTGGATGGATCAATTTAGTTGAAATAGACAGTTTTTGCATGAAAACTCATTCCTGGTGGAACTTCATAGCAAAGTACAAAGTTCGTTTTGGATGGACGAATTAAGTTGAAATAGACAGTTTTTGTATGAAAACTCATTCCTGGTGGAACTTCATAGCAAAGTACAAAGTTCGAATCAGATGGACGAATTAAGTTGAAATAGACAGTTTTTGCATGAAAACTCATTCCTGGTGGAACTTCATAGCAAAGTACAAAGTTCGAATCAGATGGACGAATTAAGTTGAAATAGACAGTTTTTGCATGAAAACTCATTCCTGGTGGAACTTCATAGCAAAGTACAAAGTTCGTTTTGGATGGATCAATTAAGTTGAAATAGACAGTTTTTGTATGAAAACTCATTCCTGGTGGAACTTCATAGCAAAGTACAAAGTTCGAATCAGATGGACGAATTAAGTTGAAATAGACAGTTTTTGCATGAAAACTCATTCCTGGTGGAACTTCATAGCAAAGTACAAAGTTCGTTTTGGATGGACAAAGTTAGTTGAAATAGACAGTTTTTGCATAAAAACTCATTCCTGGTGGAACTTCATAGCAAAGTACAAAGTTCGTTTTGGATGGATCAATTTAGTTGAAATAGACAGTTTTTGCATGAAAACTCATTCCTGGTGGAACTTCATAGCAAAGTACAAAGTTCGTTTTGGATGGATCAATTTAGTTGAAATAGACAGTTTTTGCATAAAAACTCATTCCTGGTGGAACTTCATAGCAAAGTACAAAGTTCGTTTTGGATGGATCAATTTAGTTGAAATAGACAGTTTTTGCATGAAAACTCATTCCTGGTGGAACTTCATAGCAAAGTACAAAGTTCGTTTTGGATGGACAAAGTTAGTTGAAATAGACAGTTTTTGCATGAAAACTCATTCCTGGTGGAACTTCATAGCAAAGTACAAAGTTCGTTTTGGATGGACAAAGTTAGTTGAAATAGACAGTTTTTGCATGAAAACTCATTCCTGGTGGAACTTCATAGCAAGGTACAAAGTTCGTTTTGGATGGATCAATTTAGTTGAAATAGACAGTTTTTGCATGAAAACTCATTCCTGGTGGAACTTCATAGCAAAGTACAAAGTTCGAATCAGATGGACAAAGTTAGTTGAAATAGACAGTTTTTGCATGAAAACTCATTCCTGGTGGAACTTCATAGCAAAGTACAAAGTTCGTTTTGGATGGACAAAGTTAGTTGAAATAGACAGTTTTTGCATGAAAACTCATTCCTGGTGGAACTTCATAGCAAAGTACAAAGTTCGTTTTGGATGGATCAATTTAGTTGAAATAGACAGTTTTTGCATGAAAACTCATTCCTGGTGGAACTTCATAGCAAAGTACAAAGTTCGTTTTGGATGGACAAAGTTAGTTGAAATAGACAGTTTTTGCATGAAAACTCATTCCTGGTGGAACTTCATAGCAAAGTACAAAGTTCGTTTTGGATGGACAAAGTTAGTTGAAATAGACAGTTTTTGCATGAAAACTCATTCCTGGTGGAACTTCATAGCAAAGTACAAAGTTCGTTTTGGATGGATCAATTTAGTTGAAATAGACAGTTTTTGTATGAAAACTCATTCCTGGTGGAACTTCATAGCAAAGTACAAAGTTCGAATCAGATGGACAAAGTTAATTGAAATAGACAGTTTTTGCATGAAAACTCATTCCTGGTGGAACTTCATAGCAAAGTACAAAGTTCGTTTTGGATGGACAAAGTTAGTTGAAATAGACAGTTTTTGCATGAAAACTCATTCCTGGTGGAACTTCATAGCAAAGTACAAAGTTCGTTTTGGATGGACGAATTAAGTTGAAATAGACAGTTTTTGTATGAAAACTCATTCCTGGTGGAACTTCATAGCAAAGTACAAAGTTCGAATCAGATGGACAAAGTTTGTTGAAATAGACAGTTTTTGCATGAAAACTCATTCCTGGTGGAACTTCATAGCAAAGTACAAAGTTCGTTTTGGATGGACAAAGTTAGTTGAAATAGACAGTTTTTGCATGAAAACTCATTCCTGGTGGAACTTCATAGCAAAGTACAAAGTTCGTTTTGGATGGATCAATTTAGTTGAAATAGACAGTTTTTGCATGAAAACTCATTCCTGGTGGAACTTCATAGCAAAGTACAAAGTTCGTTTTGGATGAACAAAGTTAGTTGAAATAGACAGTTTTTGCATGAAAACTCATTCCTGGTGGAACTTCATAGCAAAGTACAAAGTTCGTTTTGGATGGACAAAGTTAGTTGAAATAGACAGTTTTTGCATGAAAACTCATTCCTGGTGGAACTTCATAGCAAAGTACAAAGTTCGTTTTGGATGGACAAAGTTAGTTGAAATAGATAATTTTTGCATGAAAACTCATTCCTGGTGGAACTTCATAGCAAAGTACAAAGTTCGTTTTGGATGGATCAATTTAGTTGAAATAGACAGTTTTTGCATGAAAACTCATTCCTGGTGGAACTTCATAGCAAAGTACAAAGTTCGTTTTGGATGGACAAAGTTAGTTGAAATAGACAGTTTTTGCATGAAAACTCATTCCTGGTGGAACTTCATAGCAAAGTACAAAGTTCGTTTTGGATGGATCAATTTAGTTGAAATAGACAGTTTTTGCATGAAAACTCATTCCTGGTGGAACTTCATAGCAAAGTACAAAGTTCGTTTTGGATGGATCAATTTAGTTGAAATAGACAGTTTTTGCATGAAAACTCATTCCTGGTGGAACTTCATAGCAAAGTACAAAGTTCGTTTTGGATGGACGAATTAAGTTGAAATAGACAGTTTTTGTATGAAAACTCATTCCTGGTGGAACTTCATAGCAAAGTACAAAGTTCGAATCAGATGGACGAATTAAGTTGAAATAGACAGTTTTTGCATGAAAACTCATTCCTGGTAGAACTTCATAGCAAAGTACAAAGTTCGTTTTAGATGGACAAAGTTAGTTGAAATAGACAGTTTTTGCATGAAAACTCATTCCTGGTGGAACTTCATAGCAAAGTACAAAGTTCGTTTTGGATGGACAAAGTTAGTTGAAATAGACAGTTTTTGCATAAAAACTCATTCCTGGTGGAACTTCATAGCAAAGTACAAAGTTCGTTTTGGATGGACGAATTAAGTTGAAATAGACAGTTTTTGCATGAAAACTCATTCCTGGTGGAACTTCATAGCAAAGTACAAAGTTCGTTTTGGATGGACAAAGTTAGTTGAAATAGACAGTTTTTGCATAAAAACTCATTCCTGGTGGAACTTCATAGCAAGGTACAAAGTTCGTTTTGGATGGATCAATTTAGTTGAAATAGACAGTTTTTGCATGAAAACTCATTCCTGGTGGAACTTCATAGCAAAGTACAAAGTTCGAATCAGATGGACAAAGTTAGTTGAAATAGACAGTTTTTGCATGAAAACTCATTCCTGGTGGAACTTCATAGCAAAGTACAAAGTTCGTTTTGGATGGACAAAGTTAGTTGAAATAGACAGTTTTTGCATGAAAACTCATTCCTGGTGGAACTTCATAGCAAAGTACAAAGTTCGTTTTGGATGGACAAAGTTAGTTGAAATAGACAGTTTTTGCATAAAAACTCAGTCCTGGTGGAACTTCATAGCAAAGTACAAAGTTCGTTTTGGATGGACGAATTAAGTTGAAATAGACAGTTTTTGCATGAAAACTCATTCCTGGTGGAACTTCATAGCAAAGTACAAAGTTCGTTTTGGATGGACAAAGTTAGTTGAAATAGACAGTTTTTGCATAAAAACTCATTCCTGGTGGAACTTCATAGCAAAGTACAAAGTTCGAATCAGATGGACGAATTAAGTTAAAATAGACAGTTTTTGCATAAAAACTCATTCCTGGTGGAACTTCATAGCAAAGTACAAAGTTCGTTTTGGATGGACAAAGTTAGTTGAAATAGACAGTTTTTGCATGAAAACTCATTCCTGGTGGAACTTCATAGCAAAGTACAAAGTTCGTTTTGGATGGATCAATTTAGTTGAAATAGACAGTTTTTGCATGAAAACTCATTCCTGGTGGAACTTCATAGCAAAGTACAAAGTTCGTTTTGGATGGACGAATTAAGTTGAAATAGACAGTTTTTGTATGAAAACTCATTCCTGGTGGAACTTCATAGCAAAGTACAAAGTTCGAATCAGATGGACGAATTAAGTTGAAATAGACAGTTTTTGCATGAAAACTCATTCCTGGTGGAACTTCATAGCAAAGTACAAAGTTCGAATCAGATGGACGAATTAAGTTGAAATAGACAGTTTTTGCATGAAAACTCATTCCTGGTGGAACTTCATAGCAAAGTACAAAGTTCGTTTTGGATGGATCAATTAAGTTGAAATAGACAGTTTTTGTATGAAAACTCATTCCTGGTGGAACTTCATAGCAAAGTACAAAGTTCGAATCAGATGGACGAATTAAGTTGAAATAGACAGTTTTTGCATGAAAACTCATTCCTGGTGGAACTTCATAGCAAAGTACAAAGTTCGTTTTGGATGGACAAAGTTAGTTGAAATAGACAGTTTTTGCATAAAAACTCATTCCTGGTGGAACTTCATAGCAAAGTACAAAGTTCGTTTTGGATGGATCAATTTAGTTGAAATAGACAGTTTTTGCATGAAAACTCATTCCTGGTGGAACTTCATAGCAAAGTACAAAGTTCGTTTTGGATGGATCAATTTAGTTGAAATAGACAGTTTTTGCATAAAAACTCATTCCTGGTGGAACTTCATAGCAAAGTACAAAGTTCGTTTTGGATGGATCAATTTAGTTGAAATAGACAGTTTTTGCATGAAAACTCATTCCTGGTGGAACTTCATAGCAAAGTACAAAGTTCGTTTTGGATGGACAAAGTTAGTTGAAATAGACAGTTTTTGCATGAAAACTCATTCCTGGTGGAACTTCATAGCAAAGTACAAAGTTCGTTTTGGATGGACAAAGTTAGTTGAAATAGACAGTTTTTGCATGAAAACTCATTCCTGGTGGAACTTCATAGCAAGGTACAAAGTTCGTTTTGGATGGATCAATTTAGTTGAAATAGACAGTTTTTGCATGAAAACTCATTCCTGGTGGAACTTCATAGCAAAGTACAAAGTTCGAATCAGATGGACAAAGTTAGTTGAAATAGACAGTTTTTGCATGAAAACTCATTCCTGGTGGAACTTCATAGCAAAGTACAAAGTTCGTTTTGGATGGACAAAGTTAGTTGAAATAGACAGTTTTTGCATGAAAACTCATTCCTGGTGGAACTTCATAGCAAAGTACAAAGTTCGTTTTGGATGGATCAATTTAGTTGAAATAGACAGTTTTTGCATGAAAACTCATTCCTGGTGGAACTTCATAGCAAAGTACAAAGTTCGTTTTGGATGGACAAAGTTAGTTGAAATAGACAGTTTTTGCATGAAAACTCATTCCTGGTGGAACTTCATAGCAAAGTACAAAGTTCGTTTTGGATGGACAAAGTTAGTTGAAATAGACAGTTTTTGCATGAAAACTCATTCCTGGTGGAACTTCATAGCAAAGTACAAAGTTCGTTTTGGATGGATCAATTTAGTTGAAATAGACAGTTTTTGTATGAAAACTCATTCCTGGTGGAACTTCATAGCAAAGTACAAAGTTCGAATCAGATGGACAAAGTTAATTGAAATAGACAGTTTTTGCATGAAAACTCATTCCTGGTGGAACTTCATAGCAAAGTACAAAGTTCGTTTTGGATGGACAAAGTTAGTTGAAATAGACAGTTTTTGCATGAAAACTCATTCCTGGTGGAACTTCATAGCAAAGTACAAAGTTCGTTTTGGATGGACGAATTAAGTTGAAATAGACAGTTTTTGTATGAAAACTCATTCCTGGTGGAACTTCATAGCAAAGTACAAAGTTCGAATCAGATGGACAAAGTTTGTTGAAATAGACAGTTTTTGCATGAAAACTCATTCCTGGTGGAACTTCATAGCAAAGTACAAAGTTCGTTTTGGATGGACAAAGTTAGTTGAAATAGACAGTTTTTGCATGAAAACTCATTCCTGGTGGAACTTCATAGCAAAGTACAAAGTTCGTTTTGGATGGATCAATTTAGTTGAAATAGACAGTTTTTGCATGAAAACTCATTCCTGGTGGAACTTCATAGCAAAGTACAAAGTTCGTTTTGGATGAACAAAGTTAGTTGAAATAGACAGTTTTTGCATGAAAACTCATTCCTGGTGGAACTTCATAGCAAAGTACAAAGTTCGTTTTGGATGGACAAAGTTAGTTGAAATAGACAGTTTTTGCATGAAAACTCATTCCTGGTGGAACTTCATAGCAAAGTACAAAGTTCGTTTTGGATGGACAAAGTTAGTTGAAATAGATAATTTTTGCATGAAAACTCATTCCTGGTGGAACTTCATAGCAAAGTACAAAGTTCGTTTTGGATGGATCAATTTAGTTGAAATAGACAGTTTTTGCATGAAAACTCATTCCTGGTGGAACTTCATAGCAAAGTACAAAGTTCGTTTTGGATGGACAAAGTTAGTTGAAATAGACAGTTTTTGCATGAAAACTCATTCCTGGTAGAATTCCATAGCAAAGTACAAAGTTCGTATCGGATGCACCAATTTAGTTGAAATAGACAGTTTTTGCATGAAAACTCATTCCTGGTGGAACTTCATAGCAAAGTACAAAGTTCGTTTTGGATGGACAAAGTTAGTTGAAATAGATAATTTTTGCATGAAAACTCATTCCTGGTGGAACTTCATAGCAAAGTACAAAGTTCGTTTTGGATGGACAAAGTTAGTTGAAATAGATAATTTTTGCATGAAAACTCATTCCTGGTGGAACTTCATAGCAAAGTACAAAGTTCGTTTTGGATGGATCAATTTAGTTGAAATAGACAGTTTTTGCATGAAAACTCATTCCTGGTGGAACTTCATAGCAAAGTACAAAGTTCGTTTTGGATGGACAAAGTTAGTTGAAATAGACAGTTTTTGCATGAAAACTCATTCCTGGTGGAACTTCATAGCAAAGTACAAAGTTCGTTTTGGATGGACAAAGTTAGTTGAAATAGATAATTTTTGCATGAAAACTCATTCCTGGTGGAACTTCATAGCAAAGTACAAAGTTCGTTTTGGATGGATCAATTTAGTTGAAATAGACAGTTTTTGCATGAAAACTCATTCCTGGTGGAACTTCATAGCAAAGTACAAAGTTCGTTTTGGATGGATCAATTTAGTTGAAATAGACAGTTTTTGCATGAAAACTCATTCCTGGTGGAACTTCATAGCAAAGTACAAAGTTCGTTTTGGATGGATCAATTTAGTTGAAATAGACAGTTTTTGCATGAAAACTCATTCCTGGTGGAACTTCATAGCAAAGTACAAAGTTCGTTTTGGATGGACAAAGTTAGTTGAAATAGATAATTTTTGCATGAAAACTCATTCCTGGTGGAACTTCATAGCAAAGTACAAAGTTCGTTTTGGATGGACAAAGTTAGTTGAAATAGATAATTTTTGCATGAAAACTCATTCCTGGTGGAACTTCATAGCAAAGTACAAAGTTCGTTTTGGATGGATCAATTTAGTTGAAATAGACAGTTTTTGCATGAAAACTCATTCCTGGTGGAACTTCATAGCAAAGTACAAAGTTCGTTTTGGATGGATCAATTTAGTTGAAATAGACAGTTTTTGCATGAAATCTCATTCCTGGTGGAACTTCATAGCAAAGTACAAAGTTCGTTTTGGATGGATCAATTTAGTTGAAATAGACAGTTTTTGCATGAAAACTCATTCCTGGTGGAACTTCATAGCAAAGTACAAAGTTCGTTTTGGATGGACAAAGTTAGTTGAAATAGACAGTTTTTGCATGAAAACTCATTCCTGGTGGAACTTCATAGCAAAGTACAAAGTTCGTTTTGGATGGACAAAGTTAGTTGAAATAGACAGTTTTTGCATAAAAACTCATTCCTGGTGGAACTTCATAGCAAAGTACAAAGTTCGTTTTGGATGGATCAATTTAGTTGAAATAGACAGTTTTTGCATGAAAACTCATTCCTGGTGGAACTTCATAGCAAAGTACAAAGTTCGTTTTGGATGGACAAAGTTAGTTGAAATAGACAGTTTTTGCATGAAAACTCATTCCTGGTGGAACTTCATAGCAAAGTACAAAGTTCGTTTTGGATGGATCAATTTAGTTGAAATAGACAGTTTTTGCATGAAAACTCATTCCTGGTGGAACTTCATAGCAAAGTACAAAGTTCGTTTTGGATGGACGAATTAAGTTGAAATAGACAGTTTTTGCATAAAAACTCATTCCTGGTGGAACTTCATAGCAAAGTACAAAGTTCGTTTTGGATGGATCAATTTAGTTGAAATAGACAGTTTTTGCATGAAAACTCATTCCTGGTGGAACTTCATAGCAAAGTACAAAGTTCGTTTTGGATGGACAAAGTTAGTTGAAATAGACAGTTTTTGCATGAAAACTCATTCCTGGTGGAACTTCATAGCAAAGTACAAAGTTCGTATCGGATGCACCAATTTAGTTGAAATAGACAGTTTTTGCATGAAAACTCATTCCTGGTGGAACTTCATAGCAAAGTACAAAGTTCGTTTTGGATGGATCAATTTAGTTAAAATAGACAGTTTTTGCATGAAAACTCATTCCTGGTGGAACTTCATAGCAAAGTACAAAGTTCGTTTTGGATGGATCAATTTAGTTGAAATAGACAGTTTTTGCATGAAAACTCATTCCTGGTGGAACTTCATAGCAAAGTACAAAGTTCGTTTTGGATGGACGAATTAAGTTGAAATAGACAGTTTTTGCATAAAAACTCATTCCTGGTGGAACTTCATAGCAAAGTACAAAGTTCGTTTTGGATGGATCAATTTAGTTGAAATAGACAGTTTTTGCATGAAAACTCATTCCTGGTGGAACTTCATAGCAAAGTACAAAGTTCGTTTTGGATGGACAAAGTTAGTTGAAATAGACAGTTTTTGCATGAAAACTCATTCCTGGTGGAACTTCATAGCAAAGTACAAAGTTCGTTTTGGATGGATCGATTTAGTTGAAATAGACAGTTTTTGCATGAAAACTCATTCCTGGTGGAACTTCATAGCAAAGTACAAAGTTCGTTTTGGATGGACAAAGTTAGTTGAAATAGACAGTTTTTGCATGAAAACTCATTCCTGGTGGAACTTCATAGCAAAGTACAAAGTTCGTTTTGGATGGACAAAGTTAGTTGAAATAGACAGTTTTTGCATGAAAACTCATTCCTGGTGGAACTTCATAGCAAAGTACAAAGTTCGTTTTGGATGGATCAATTTAGTTGAAATAGACAGTTTTTGCATGAAATCTCATTCCTGGTGGAACTTCATAGCAAAGTACAAAGTTCGTTTTGGATGGATCAATTTAGTTGTGTAGGCACACGGAGCACGAAATGCGTTCTGATAGTAACTTCTTCTTTATTCACGGAATAACGAAACACGTGATAAAAGACACATTTACGAAAAAAAAGAAAATTTTTTCAGAAAGGTTCGCCTTCGCTCAACCTGGCTCCTGTCCTCAGCTGACTGACCTTTTTTTCGTACGCAGCCGCGTGTGGCTACGCATTTCCCCTTTTCTCTCTTTCGCTCTCTCTCTCTCTCGCTATCCTATTCAGCGATCCTGTCCACTGAGCGACTGTCGGACTCCACACTTCCGACGATCGATTTCGCCCCGTTGCAGGGTTCGCCTTCGTGTAATCCTAACATCCCCCCGCCCGTGACCAACTACGTATGGTCACCCTAAACCGCGTCCAGTAACGCCAACTTGGATGCAGGTCGCCTAAATGTGCCGCCTGTAGTACGCACCCACGCCTGCCGCACGTGTCCATCAGCACCCGTTATCGTCCGTTCCACTATTCCCCGTTTCCACATGTTCCTTACATTCCCGTCTACCACCAGTACTAAATCTCCTACCTTTAGCTCACGAACGTTCTCAAACCATTTGCTCTGCCTAGTAATAACTGGCAAGTACTCTTTGAGCCATCTTCTCCACATACCGTCTAATATGTGTTGCGCTAACCTATAGCTATCCCTCAAGCCGGAGCTATAACACGTAGGCAACGCCGGTCGTTGCTTCACGCCCGAAGAGCTACCTAACAAAAAATGATTCGGAGTGAGCGCTTCCTGGTTCTCCGGATCCACCGGTATGTACGTCAACGGTCGCGAATTGATCATTGCTTCAGCATCCAACAAAACCGTCTCGAACGTCTCGTCATCGGGCCTATTATTGATCTCCATCACCGTGCTGATCGCCACCTTTACTGACCGCACCATGCGCTCCCACACGCCGCCCATGTGTGGAGCCCCTGGTGGGTTGAAAGTCCAACGAGTGTGCGCGTTAGTGAAAGTCGCAGCCAAATTTTCATTGCGCTCCTCGATCTCCTTCCGCAGTTGCCGACTTGCCCCCAAGAAGTTCGTTCCGTTGTCGCTGAAGATCTCCACCGGTGCTCCTCGTCTAGCCACAAATCGTCTCACCGCCAGTACACATGACTCGGTGGACAAACTGTGTACTACCTCCAGATGAATGGCCCGTATTGTTAAGCATGTGAACAAAGCCACCCATCTCTTTTCGTTCGTCCTTCCTCGTTTTACCTTGACCGGTCCGAAATAATCCAGTCCCGTGAAACTGAACGGTCTGATAAATGGTGTTAATCTTTCCTTCGGTAACGGTGCCATCGGTGGTACTTGTGGTAATGACCGCCGTATCTTGCAAAACACACAGTTCCTGGCAATTCTGTTTACCAACGTTCTCAGCTTCGGTATCTGGTAGTGTTGCCGTACTTCATTCACTACCGTTTCCTTGTTCGCGTGACGATATTCTCGGTGGTATCGTTCGACTATCAGCTCGCCAAGCCTGGAGCTTCTAGGCAGTACCACAGGATACTTGGCACAATATGGTACATCCAACGCCGCTCCTACTCTTCCTCGCATTCGTACCACGCCATTTTCATCCAAGAACGGTGACAGTTTGTAGATTGGACTGTGCTTAGATACCAGTCTTCCCGATTTTGAATTACCATCGTCACGTAACATTCGAACTTCGTCTGCATAACATTGTTGTTGTGTCTGTCGCCATATAATAACGTTCGCCTTAACGAGTTCTTCCTGCCTGAGAACTCCACCTTGTTCCGGTTCGCCTTGTATCTTCCGTCGCAAATTGCCCACATATCTGATAATCCAACCGACGGTCCTCTGCAGCTTCTCAAATCTACTAAATCGATTTAACTGTAAATGTAGGATCTCGCAGTTTGTTTCTTCCACATGAAGATTTATTCGACGCAGTTCCTCTACCGTGTTGATGTTACTGACTCGTTGCGTCGGCCACTGACCCTCTGGTAGTAGCAAAAAGTTCGGTCCCTGGAACCATATACTGTCCCAGTCGCAATTCATCCTTCCCTTCCACTTCGTGGCTTCATCTGCCGGATTGCAATCGGTTGGCACCCATCGCCACTCCTCCGAAGATGTAACGTCCAATATCTCTCCTACTCTGTGGGCCACGAAAGGTTTATAATTTCGGGGATCAGCTCTTATCCATGATAGCGCAACTGTGCTATCCGTCCAAAGGACACGCCGTCTAATTTCGAAAGGATGGTGATCTTGTGTATACCGTAACATACGTGCGCCTAACACGCAAGCTTGTAGTTCCAGTTTAGGGATGGACAATGGTTTAAGCGGTGCGACCTTCGCTTTCCCACCAACAAGCGTACATTGTGGTTCCCCTGTTGCGTCAATTATTCTCAAATATATTGCACAAGCATATGCGTGCTCACTGGCGTCAACGAACACGTGCCATTCGCCACTCTCGTACATGGTCCTCGTTGCATCGGTGAAATATGCGCGAGGAATCCGAATTTGTGCAATTGCCGGTAACAAATCAATCCATCTGCGCCAATCTCTTAATTGGGAATCGGTTACTTCTTCATCCCACTGCGTTCCCGATCGCCATAAATCTTGTATCAATACTTTGCCGTGGATCACGAATATCGCCAGCAATCCAAGAGGATCGTATAATGACATCACACACTTTAGTACGTCTCGCTTTGTTGGTATGTTCTGTGACCTTAATAAATCTGATGCGGCTGTGCACGCCCTAGTGCAGAACCCGAGTTCATCAGAAACCGAATTCCAGCGCATTCCCAACACACGTTCCGCCTCACCATCCAATGATAGTAGCTTAACTTCGTCATTAATTGTCTCCCCAAGGTGGTTTATTACCTTCTTACTGTTGGAGGTCCAATTCCTGAGTTCAAACCCGCCGTTTCTAAAAATCTCTCTCACCTCCACCGATGTTTGACACGCTTCTTCCACAGATTCAAAGCTGTCAATAAAATCGTCCACATAGGTGCTCCGCAGTATTCCCTCCGCCGCTCTTGGAAATCGTGTCGCATGCTCCCTAGCGTTCCTATTTTTGACATACTGAGCGGTTGCCGGTGAACAAGCAGATCCAAACGTAACTACGTCTACCACGTACGTATCCATCTCGGCGGCCGGATCATTCCTCCATAAGAAACGCTGTGCTTGCCGATCTTCCTTACGGATCCTTATCTGCAGAAACATCTCTTTCACATCCGCACAGGTAGCCACACCGTACAACCTAAACCGAAAGAGTACTCCGGGCAAAGGCAACAGATCATCCGGTCCCTTCAGCAAATGATCGTTAAGGGACTTCCCATGCGCCTTTGCTGCAGCGTCCCAAATCAACCGAACCTTCCCGGGTTTATTTGGGTTTGTAACCACTCCTATTGGTAGATACCATACGCGTTTCTCATCACAATCCGCAAGCTCCTGTTCCGAAGCCTTGTGGATATATCCCTTGCTGACGAGGTCGCCAATCTGCCGATGTACTTGCTCTTTAAGAACACTATCTCGTTCCATGCGCCTTTCTAAGCAAACGTATCTACGTTGCGCCATCTCGAAACTAGAGGGAAGTTCAATACTGTCCGTTTTCCACAGTAATCCGGACTCAAAACGGTTTCCAACACGAACAGTCGTTTCATCCAAAATCTTTTGTGCGCGTTGAATATCCGGATGTACTTCCACAACGCGCGATACCCCTAATTGCTCGACTTCGTAGAACTTGCGAATCGCTTCGTGAATGCTGTCCTCACTATTGCACTCGCATATATGCAACAGTTGTTCGCTTTTCCCACCAACTGGTTTCCCGTAAATACACCATCCAAGGCGCGTCTTTACTGCAATGGGTTCACCTTCTTTACCCTCTTTAGTCCTGAGAGGAACCGCCAAACGCAGATTATCTAAACCTATTAGCAGTTTCGGTACCGCCTCCCGATACTGTCTAATTGGTAATCGTTGGAGATGCTCTCCCATTCCGGAACTCAGCAGGAAAGTTTGCTTCGGAAGGTTAAGATTCGGTACCGTCCGTACCGAATTCATGGCAAACTGTTTCGATGATCCGGAAGGTCCCACTTTGAGGTCTACACGCCTGGACCCCATCTCAATACGCTGAGTGTTACCCGTCCATCTCATACAAAGAGGTTCCACCACGCCCTCAACACCAAGCTGCACAGCCACGTCCTCATCCACTAACGTCACAGAAGATCCTTCATCCAGGAAGGCAAACGTTGACACTGTACTAGCCGGACCATACAACGTTACTGGTACAATTCGGAACATCGCCGTCGATGATGCGTATTGGTGATGATTACTCTCAGCAACAACTCCACCTTCCGCTCGTCCTTCACCAGCGCCGCCACTCGATTCCGCCTTATCGTGTAACAACGCGTGGTGTCGGTACATACAACCACCGATCCCGCAAACGGCTCTGTTACGACAATTTCGCCAGTTGTGCTTCCCTAGACAACTGAAGCACAACGACAACTCTCGTGCTCTTTGCCATCGGTCCTTCACTGGCAATTTTTTAAACTTGTAGCACGTGATTAATCCGTGCCCCGTAGCATGACAAAACAAACAGCTTCCATCCGCTGCTACCGACGTTGCATTACCGTCCGCCTCCACATGCGTATTTACGTAGCTCCTTTTTCCCTTATGGGATCCACGCATTGACGGAGAATCTACCGTCGTCAACCTAGCAGCATCTTCCGCCAGTTTTTCCATATAATCACTAAACATCACAAGATCAAGTGAATCCTCATCTACCCCTCGGATGTGTTGCGACCAAAGTAACTGTTGGTCGTTCGGCAGCTTGCCAACCACTTCTTCCAGTAAGATTGGATTTGTCAAATGCGCCCGAGCGCCTGCTGCCTCCATGTGATCTACCATACTTTGCACTGCTTCGCCGTACTCTATAATGCTCTCCAGCTTGTCGATCTGCGGAGCTGGGATCTTGCGTACCTTCGCAATTAGAGTTTTTATCAAATGCACTGGTCGACCATATCTTGACCGAAGCTTTTCGATCACTCGCGGCACCGCTTCCGGCAACATCAAACGGCTGCTCACCGCTTCCAACGCAGGACCCTTCAAACACTTTTGCAACCGCAGCATATTTTCCCAATTCGAATACCCACATCGCCTGGTGGTGTGCTCGTAATGGGAAATGAATATCGGCCACTCAGCTGGATCGCCTGTGAAGGTTGGGAGCTCCTTTGGAACATTCTTCCTAGCAATCGCTTGTCGAGGAGTTATATCTTCGTCTTCTTTGCTGGTTTTCACCGCACTCTCTTCCGGCTGAAAAGAGTTAGACTGGGGTGAAACTGTCGAAGACTCAACCTTACCAAACCTTAATAATTCCTCCTCTTCACGCACGAATTTCAGTTGAAGTTCCAGCTCCAAACGCCTTTTCTCCAAATCCTGTCGTTGCTTCAGCATAACCAGCTGACGTGCCACGTCATCACTGGCAGGATCATTGTTGAGGTTAGGTACGTCTTTCCTAGCCATGTGGTCAGCTCCGTCCAGCATACTAAACTCGTCAGCCTCTTCAATTGATAAACGTTCTTGCCGCATCGAGATCGCTGAACGCGTTCCTTCCTCACCAACAATGCCTCCTTTCATTTTTGCCTTAGTAACCGCTTTCGATGATCCTGGAATGGGCTCGACCGCTTGCCGTGTGGATTGTGCGTGTTTTACACACCCGTCGCATATCCACGCGCTCTCTTGCACCGATTCGAGAGGTACCGTTATCCCAACGCATGTAAAGTGCCACCACTTGTCACACGCGTCGCACTGCACGTAAAAGGTGTCTTCGCTTTTATCGCCACACGCCTGGCAACCACGTTTCTTCGGTCCCATAATTTTAACTTTCCCGTTACTTAAAGACGCACAAATGCACTCTTTCTGAAGGCAAAGCTGTAGGCACACGGAGCACGAAATGCGTTCTGATAGTAACTTCTTCTTTATTCACGGAATAACGAAACACGTGATAAAAGACACATTTACGAAAAAAAAGAAAATTTTTTCAGAAAGGTTCGCCTTCGCTCAACCTGGCTCCTGTCCTCAGCTGACTGACCTTTTTTTCGTACGCAGCCGCGTGTGGCTACGCATTTCCCCTTTTCTCTCTTTCGCTCTATCTCTCTCTCGCTATCCTATTCAGCGATCCTGTCCACTGAGCGACTGTCGCACTCCACACTTCCGACGACCGATTTCGCCCCGTTGCAGGGTTCGCCTTCGTGTAATCCTAACAAGTTGAAATAGACAGTTTTTGCATGAAAACTCATTCCTGGTGCAACTTCATAGCAAAGTACAAAGTTCGTTTTGGATGGACAAAGTTAGTTGAAATAGACAGTTTTTGCATGAAAACTCATTCCTGGTGGAACTTCATAGCAAAGTACAAAGTTCGTTTTGGATGGACAAAGTTAGTTGAAATAGACAGTTTTTGCATGAAAACTCATTCCTGGTGGAACTTCATAGCAAAGTACAAAGTTCGTTTTGGATGGATCAATTTAGTTGAAATAGACAGTTTTTGCATAAAAACTCATTCCTGGTGGAACTTCATAGCAAAGTACAAAGTTCGTTTTGGATGGACGAATTAAGTTGAAATAGACAGTTTTTGCATAAAAACTCATTCCTGGTGGAACTTCATAGCAAAGTACAAAGTTCGTTTTGGATGGATCAATTTAGTTGAAATAGACAGTTTTTGCATGAAAACTCATTCCTGGTGGAACTTCATAGCAAAGTACAAAGTTCGTTTTGGATGGATCAATTTAGTTGAAATAGACAGTTTTTGCATAAAAACTCATTCCTGGTGGAACTTCATAGCAAAGTACAAAGTTCGTTTTGGATGGACAAAGTTAGTTGAAATAGACAGTTTTTGCATAAAAACTCATTCCTGGTGGAACTTCATAGCAAAGTACAAAGTTCGTTTTGGATGGACAAAGTTAGTTGAAATAGACAGTTTTTGCATGAAAACTCATTCCTGGTGGAACTTCATAGCAAAGTACAAAGTTCGTTTTGGATGGACAAAGTTAGTTGAAATAGACAGTTTTTGCATGAAAACTCATTCCTGGTGGAACTTCATAGCAAAGTACAAAGTTCGTTTTGGATGGATCAATTTAGTTGAAATAGACAGTTTTTGCATAAAAACTCATTCCTGGTGGAACTTCATAGCAAAGTACAAAGTTCGTTTTGGATGGACAAAGTTAGTTGAAATAGACAGTTTTTGCATGAAAACTCATTCCTGGTGGAACTTCATAGCAAAGTACAAAGTTCGTTTTGGATGGACGAATTAAGTTGAAATAGACAGTTTTTGCATAAAAACTCATTCCTGGTGGAACTTCATAGCAAAGTACAAAGTTCGTTTTGGATGGACAAAGTTAGTTGAAATAGACAGTTTTTGCATGAAAACTCATTCCTGGTGGAACTTCATAGCAAAGTACAAAGTTCGTTTTGGATGGACGAATTAAGTTGAAATAGACAGTTTTTGCATAAAAACTCATTCCTGGTGGAACTTCATAGCAAAGTACAAAGTTCGTTTTGGATGGACAAAGTTAGTTGAAATAGACAGTTTTTGCATGAAAACTCATTCCTGGTGGAACTTCATAGCAAAGTACAAAGTTCGTTTTGGATGGACAAAGTTAGTTGAAATAGACAGTTTTTGCATGAAAACCCATTCCTGGTGGAACTTCATAGCAAAGTACAAAGTTCGTTTTGGATGGACAAAGTTAGTTGAAATAGATAATTTTTGCATGAAAACTCATTCCTGGTGGAACTTCATAGCAAAGTACAAAGTTCGTTTTGGATGGATCAAATTAGTTGAAATAGACAGTTTTTGCATAAAAACTCATTCCTGGTGGAACTTCATAGCAAAGTACAAAGTTCGTTTTGGATGGATCAATTTAGTTGAAATAGACAGTTTTTGCATGAAAACTCATTCCTGGTGGAACTTCATAGCAAAGTACAAAGTTCGTTTTGGATGGATCAATTTAGTTGAAATAGACAGTTTTTGCATGAAAACTCATTCCTGGTGGAACTTCATAGCAAAGTACAAAGTTCGTTTTGGATGGACAAAGTTAGTTGAAATAGACAGTTTTTGCATGAAAACTCATTCCTGGTGGAACTTCATAGCAAAGTACAAAGTTCGTTTTGGATGGACGAATTAAGTTGAAATAGACAGTTTTTGCATAAAAACTCATTCCTGGTGGAACTTCATAGCAAAGTACAAAGTTCGTTTTGGATGGACAAAGTTAGTTGAAATAGACAGTTTTTGCATAAAAACTCATTCCTGGTGGAACTTCATAGCAAAGTACAAAGTTCGTTTTGGATGGACAAAGTTAGTTGAAATAGACAGTTTTTGCATGAAAACTCATTCCTGGTGGAACTTCATAGCAAAGTACAAAGTTCGTTTTGGATGGACAAAGTTAGTTGAAATAGATAATTTTTGCATGAAAACTCATTCCTGGTGGAACTTCATAGCAAAGTACAAAGTTCGTTTTGGATGGATCAATTTAGTTGAAATAGACAGTTTTTGCATAAAAACTCATTCCTGGTGGAACTTCATAGCAAAGTACAAAGTTCGTTTTGGATGGATCAATTTAGTTGAAATAGACAGTTTTTGCATAAAAACTCATTCCTGGTGGAACTTCATAGCAAAGTACAAAGTTCGTTTTGGATGGACAAAGTTAGTTGAAATAGACAGTTTTTGCATAAAAACTCATTCCTGGTGGAACTTCATAGCAAAGTACAAAGTTCGTTTTGGATGGACGAATTAAGTTGAAATAGACAGTTTTTGCATAAAAACTCATTCCTGGTGGAACTTCATAGCAAAGTACAAAGTTCGTTTTGGATGGACAAAGTTAGTTGAAATAGACAGTTTTTGCATGAAAACTCATTCCTGGTGGAACTTCATAGCAAAGTACAAAGTTCGTTTTGGATGGATCAATTTAGTTGAAATAGACAGTTTTTGCATAAAAACTCATTCCTGGTGGAACTTCATAGCAAAGTACAAAGTTCGTTTTGGATGGACAAAGTTAGTTGAAATAGACAGTTTTTGCATGAAAACTCATTCCTGGTGGAACTTCATAGCAAAGTACAAAGTTCGTTTTGGATGGATCAATTTAGTTGAAATAGACAGTTTTTGCATAAAAACTCATTCCTGGTGGAACTTCATAGCAAAGTACAAAGTTCGTTTTGGATGGATCAATTTAGTTGAAATAGACAGTTTTTGCATAAAAACTCATTCCTGGTGGAACTTCATAGCAAAGTACAAAGTTCGTTTTGGATGGATCAATTTAGTTGAAATAGACAGTTTTTGCATGAAAACTCATTCCTGGTGGAACTTCATAGCAAAGTACAAAGTTCGTTTTGGATGGATCAATTTAGTTGAAATAGACAGTTTTTGCATAAAAACTCATTCCTGGTGGAACTTCATAGCAAAGTACAAAGTTCGTTTTGGATGGATCAATTTAGTTGAAATAGACAGTTTTTGCATAAAAACTCATTCCTGGTGGAACTTCATAGCAAAGTACAAAGTTCGTTTTGGATGGATCAATTTAGTTGAAATAGACAGTTTTTGCATAAAAACTCATTCCTGGTGGAACTTCATAGCAAAGTACAAAGTTCGTTTTGGATGGACAAAGTTAGTTGAAATAGACAGTTTTTGCATAAAAACTCATTCCTGGTGGAACTTCATAGCAAAGTACAAAGTTCGTTTTGGATGGACGAATTAAGTTGAAATAGACAGTTTTTGCATAAAAACTCATTCCTGGTGGAACTTCATAGCAAAGTACAAAGTTCGTTTTGGATGGACAAAGTTAGTTGAAATAGACAGTTTTTGCATGAAAACTCATTCCTGGTGGAACTTCATAGCAAAGTACAAAGTTCGTTTTGGATGGATCAATTTAGTTGAAATAGACAGTTTTTGCATAAAAACTCATTCCTGGTGGAACTTCATAGCAAAGTACAAAGTTCGTTTTGGATGGACAAAGTTAGTTGAAATAGACAGTTTTTGCATGAAAACTCATTCCTGGTGGAACTTCATAGCAAAGTACAAAGTTCGTTTTGGATGGATCAATTTAGTTGAAATAGACAGTTTTTGCATAAAAACTCATTCCTGGTGGAACTTCATAGCAAAGTACAAAGTTCGTTTTGGATGGACAAAGTTAGTTGAAATAGACAGTTTTTGCATGAAAACTCATTCCTGGTGGAACTTCATAGCAAAGTACAAAGTTCGTTTTGGATGGATCAATTTAGTTGAAATAGACAGTTTTTGCATGAAAACTCATTCCTGGTAGAACTTCATAGCAAAGTACAAAGTTCGTTTTGGATGGATCAATTTAGTTGAAATAGACAGTTTTTGCATGAAAACTCATTCCTGGTGGAACTTCATAGCAAAGTACAAAGTTCGTTTTGGATGGACAAAGTTAGTTGAAATAGACAGTTTTTGCATGAAAACTCATTCCTGGTGGAACTTCATAGCAAAGTACAAAGTTCGTTTTGGATGGATCAATTTAGTTGAAATAGACAGTTTTTGCATAAAAACTCATTCCTGGTGGAACTTCATAGCAAAGTACAAAGTTCGTTTTGGATGGATCAATTTAGTTGAAATAGACAGTTTTTGCATAAAAACTCATTCCTGGTGGAACTTCATAGCAAAGTACAAAGTTCGTTTTGGATGGACAAAGTTAGTTGAAATAGACAGTTTTTGCATGAAAACTCATTCCTGGTGGAACTTCATAGCAAAGTACAAAGTTCGTTTTGGATGGACGAATTAAGTTGAAATAGACAGTTTTTGCATGAAAACTCATTCCTGGTGGAACTTCATAGCAAAGTACAAAGTTCGTTTTGGATGGATCAATTTAGTTGAAATAGACAGTTTTTGCATAAAAACTCATTCCTGGTGGAACTTCATAGCAAAGTACAAAGTTCGTTTTGGATGGACAAAGTTAGTTGAAATAGACAGTTTTTGCATGAAAACTCATTCCTGGTGGAACTTCATAGCAAAGTACAAAGTTCGTTTTGGATGGATCAATTTAGTTGAAATAGACAGTTTTTGCATAAAAACTCATTCCTGGTGGAACTTCATAGCAAAGTACAAAGTTCGTTTTGGATGGATCAATTTAGTTGAAATAGACAGTTTTTGCATAAAAACTCATTCCTGGTGGAACTTCATAGCAAAGTACAAAGTTCGTTTTGGATGGACAAAGTTAGTTGAAATAGACAGTTTTTGCATGAAAACTCATTCCTGGTGGAACTTCATAGCAAAGTACAAAGTTCGTTTTGGATGGACAAAGTTAGTTGAAATAGATAATTTTTGCATGAAAACTCATTCCTGGTGGAACTTCATAGCAAAGTACAAAGTTCGTTTTGGATGGACAAAGTTAGTTGAAATAGACAGTTTTTGCATGAAAACTCATTCCTGGTGGAACTTCATAGCAAAGTACAAAGTTCGTTTTGGATGGACAAAGTTAGTTGAAATAGATAATTTTTGCATGAAAACTCATTCCTGGTGGAACTTCATAGCAAAGTACAAAGTTCGTTTTGGATGGATCAATTTAGTTGAAATAGACAGTTTTTGCATAAAAACTCATTCCTGGTGGAACTTCATAGCAAAGTACAAAGTTCGTTTTGGATGGACAAAGTTAGTTGAAATAGACAGTTTTTGCATGAAAACTCATTCCTGGTGGAACTTCATAGCAAAGTACAAAGTTCGTTTTGGATGGATCAATTTAGTTGAAATAGACAGTTTTTGCATGAAAACTCATTCCTGGTGGAACTTCATAGCAAAGTACAAAGTTCGTTTTGGATGGATCAATTTAGTTGAAATAGACAGTTTTTGCATGAAAACTCATTCCTGGTGAAACTTCATAGCAAAGTACAAAGTTCGTTTTGGATGGATCAATTTAGTTGAAATAGACAGTTTTTGCATGAAAACTCATTCCTGGTGGAACTTCATAGCAAAGTACAAAGTTCGTTTTGGATGGACAAAGTTAGTTGAAATAGACAGTTTTTGCATGAAAACTCATTCCTGGTGGAACTTCATAGCAAAGTACAAAGTTCGTTTTGGATGGATCAATTTAGTTGAAATAGACAGTTTTTGCATGAAAACTCATTCCTGGTGGAACTTCATAGCAAAGTACAAAGTTCGTTTTGGATGGACAAAGTTAGTTGAAATAGACAGTTTTTGCATGAAAACTCATTCCTGGTGGAACTTCATAGCAAAGTACAAAGTTCGTTTTGGATGGATCAATTTAGTTGAAATAGACAGTTTTTGCATGAAATCTCATTCCTGGTGGAACTTCATAGCAAAGTACAAAGTTCGTTTTGGATGGATCAATTTAGTTGTGTAGGCACACGGAGCACGAAATGCGTTCTGATAGTAACTTCTTCTTTATTCACGGAATAACGAAACACGTGATAAAAGACACATTTACGAAAAAAAAGAAAATTTTTTCAGAAAGGTTCGCCTTCGCTCAACCTGGCTCCTGTCCTCAGCTGACTGACCTTTTTTTCGTACGCAGCCGCGTGTGGCTACGCATTTCCCCTTTTCTCTCTTTCGCTCTATCTCTCTCTCGCTATCCTATTCAGCGATCCTGTCCACTGAGCGACTGTCGGACTCCACACTTCCGACGACCGATTTCGCCCCGTTGCAGGGTTCGCCTTCGTGTAATCCTAACAAGTTGAAATAGACAGTTTTTGCATGAAAACTCATTCCTGGTGCAACTTCATAGCAAAGTACAAAGTTCGTTTTGGATGGACAAAGTTAGTTGAAATAGACAGTTTTTGCATGAAAACTCAGTCCTGGTGGAACTTCATAGCAAAGTACAAAGTTCGTTTTGGATGGACAAAGTTAGTTGAAATAGACAGTTTTTGCATGAAAACTCATTCCTGGTGGAACTTCATAGCAAAGTACAAAGTTCGTTTTGGATGGATCAATTTAGTTGAAATAGACAGTTTTTGCATGAAAACTCATTCCTGGTGGAACTTCATAGCAAAGTACAAAGTTCGTTTTGGATGGACGAATTAAGTTGAAATAGACAGTTTTTGCATAAAAACTCATTCCTGGTGGAACTTCATAGCAAAGTACAAAGTTCGTTTTGGATGGATCAATTTAGTTGAAATAGACAGTTTTTGCATAAAAACTCATTCCTGGTGGAACTTCATAGCAAAGTACAAAGTTCGTTTTGGATGGATCAATTTAGTTGAAATAGACAGTTTTTGCATAAAAACTCATTCCTGGTGGAACTTCATAGCAAAGTACAATGTTCGTTTTGGATGGACAAAGTTAGTTGAAATAGACAGTTTTTGCATAAAAACTCATTCCTGGTGGAACTTCATAGCAAAGTACAAAGTTCGTTTTGGATGGACAAAGTTAGTTGAAATAGACAGTTTTTGCATGAAAACTCATTCCTGGTGGAACTTCATAGCAAAGTACAAAGTTCGTTTTGGATGGACAAAGTTAGTTGAAATAGATAATTTTTGCATGAAAACTCATTCCTGGTGGAACTTCATAGCAAAGTACAAAGTTCGTTTTGGATGGATCAATTTAGTTGAAATAGACAGTTTTTGCATAAAAACTCATTCCTGGTGGAACTTCATAGCAAAGTACAAAGTTCGTTTTGGATGGACAAAGTTAGTTGAAATAGACAGTTTTTGCATGAAAACTCATTCCTGGTGGAACTTCATAGCAAAGTACAAAGTTCGTTTTGGATGGACGAATTAAGTTGAAATAGACAGTTTTTGCATAAAAACTCATTCCTGGTGGAACTTCATAGCAAAGTACAAAGTTCGTTTTGGATGGACAAAGTTAGTTGAAATAGACAGTTTTTGCATGAAAACTCATTCCTGGTGGAACTTCATAGCAAAGTACAAAGTTCGTTTTGGATGGACAAAGTTAGTTGAAATAGACAGTTTTTGCATGAAAACTCATTCCTGGTGGAACTTCATAGCAAAGTACAAAGTTCGTTTTGGATGGACAAAGTTAGTTGAAATAGACAGTTTTTGCATGAAAACCCATTCCTGGTGGAACTTCATAGCAAAGTACAAAGTTCGTTTTGGATGGACAAAGTTAGTTGAAATAGATAATTTTTGCATGAAAACTCATTCCTGGTGGAACTTCATAGCAAAGTACAAAGTTCGTTTTGGATGGATCAATTTAGTTGAAATAGACAGTTTTTGCATAAAAACTCATTCCTGGTGGAACTTCATAGCAAAGTACAAAGTTCGTTTTGGATGGATCAATTTAGTTGAAATAGACAGTTTTTGCATGAAAACTCATTCCTGGTGGAACTTCATAGCAAAGTACAAAGTTCGTTTTGGATGGATCAATTTAGTTGAAATAGACAGTTTTTGCATAAAAACTCATTCCTGGTGGAACTTCATAGCAAAGTACAAAGTTCGTTTTGGATGGACAAAGTTAGTTGAAATAGACAGTTTTTGCATAAAAACTCATTCCTGGTGGAACTTCATAGCAAAGTACAAAGTTCGTTTTGGATGGACAAAGTTAGTTGAAATAGACAGTTTTTGCATGAAAACTCATTCCTGGTGGAACTTCATAGCAAAGTACAAAGTTCGTTTTGGATGGACAAAGTTAGTTGAAATAGATAATTTTTGCATGAAAACTCATTCCTGGTGGAACTTCATAGCAAAGTACAAAGTTCGTTTTGGATGGATCAATTTAGTTGAAATAGACAGTTTTTGCATAAAAACTCATTCCTGGTGGAACTTCATAGCAAAGTACAAAGTTCGTTTTGGATGGATCAATTTAGTTGAAATAGACAGTTTTTGCATAAAAACTCATTCCTGGTGGAACTTTATAGCAAAGTACAAAGTTCGTTTTGGATGGACAAAGTTAGTTGAAATAGACAGTTTTTGCATAAAAACTCATTCCTGGTGGAACTTCATAGCAAAGTACAAAGTTCGTTTTGGATGGACAAAGTTAGTTGAAATAGACAGTTTTTGCATGAAAACTCATTCCTGGTGGAACTTCATAGCAAAGTACAAAGTTCGTTTTGGATGGACAAAGTTAGTTGAAATAGATAATTTTTGCATGAAAACTCATTCCTGGTGGAACTTCATAGCAAAGTACAAAGTTCGTTTTGGATGGATCAATTTAGTTGAAATAGACAGTTTTTGCATAAAAACTCATTCCTGGTGGAACTTCATAGCAAAGTACAAAGTTCGTTTTGGATGGACAAAGTTAGTTGAAATAGACAGTTTTTGCATGAAAACTCATTCCTGGTGGAACTTCATAGCAAAGTACAAAGTTCGTTTTGGATGGATCAATTTAGTTGAAATAGACAGTTTTTGCATAAAAACTCATTCCTGGTGGAACTTCATAGCAAAGTACAAAGTTCGTTTTGGATGGACAAAGTTAGTTGAAATAGACAGTTTTTGCATAAAAACTCATTCCTGGTGGAACTTCATAGCAAAGTACAAAGTTCGTTTTGGATGGACAGTTTTTGCATAAAAACTCATTCCTGGTGGAACTTCATAGCAAAGTACAAAGTTCGTTTTGGATGGACAAAGTTAGTTGAAATAGACAGTTTTTGCATGAAAACTCATTCCAGGTGGAACTTCATAGCAAAGTACAAAGTTCCTTTTGGATTTACAAAGTTAGTTGAAATAGACAGTTTTTGCATGAAAACTCATTCCTGGTGGAACTTCATAGCAAAGTACAAAGTTCGTTTTGGATGGACAAAGTTAGTTGAAATAGATAATTTTTGCATGAAAACTCATTCCTGGTGGAACTTCATAGCAAAGTACAAAGTTCGTTTTGGATGGATCAATTTAGTTGAAATAGACAGTTTTTGCATAAAAACTCATTCCTGGTGGAACTTCATAGCAAAGTACAAAGTTCGTTTTGGATGGATCAATTTAGTTGAAATAGACAGTTTTTGCATGAAAACTCATTCCTGGTGGAACTTCATAGCAAAGTACAAAGTTCGTTTTGGATGGACAAAGTTAGTTGAAATAGACAGTTTTTGCATGAAAACTCATTCCTGGTGGAACTTCATAGCAAAGTACAAAGTTCGTTTTGGATGGACAAAGTTAGTTGAAATAGACAGTTTTTGCATGAAAACTCATTCCTGGTGGAACTTCATAGCAAAGTACAAAGTTCGTTTTAGATGGACGAATTAAGTTGAAATAGACAGTTTTTGCATGAAAACTCATTCCTGGTGGAACTTCATAGCAAAGTACAAAGTTCGTTTTGGATGGATCAATTTAGTTGAAATAGACAGTTTTTGCATGAAAACTCATTCCTGGTGGAACTTCATAGCAAAGTACAAAGTTCGTTTTGGATGGACAAAGTTAGTTGAAATAGACAGTTTTTGCATGAAAACTCATTCCTGGTGGAACTTCATAGCAAAGTACAAAGTTCGTTTTGGATGGACAAAGTTAGTTGAAATAGACAGTTTTTGCATGAAAACTCATTCCTGGTGGAACTTCATAGCAAAGTACAAAGTTCGTTTTGGATGGACAAAGTTAGTTGAAATAGACAGTTTTTGCATGAAAACTCATTCCTGGTGGAACTTCATAGCAAAGTACAAAGTTCGTTTTGGATGGACAAAGTTAGTTGAAATAGACAGTTTTTGCATGAAAACTCATTCCTGGTGAAACTTCATAGCAAAGTACAAAGTTCGTTTTGGATGGACAAAGTTAGTTGAAATAGACAGTTTTTGCATGAAAACTCATTCCTGATGGAACTTCATAGCAAAGTACAAAGTTCGTTTTGGATGGATCAATTTAGTTGAAAAAGACAGTTTTTGCATGAAAACTCATTCCTGGTGGAACTTCATAGCAAAGTACAAAGTTCGTTTTGGATGGACAAAGTTAGTTGAAATAGACAGTTTTTGCATGAAAACTCATTCCTGGTGGAACTTCATAGCAAAGTACAAAGTTCGTTTTGGATGGACAAAGTTAGTTGAAATAGACAGTTTTTGCATGAAAACTCATTCCTGGTGGAACTTCATAGCAAAGTACAAAGTTCGTTTTGGATGGATCAATTTAGTTGAAATAGACAGTTTTTGCATGAAAACTCATTCCTGGTGGAACTTCATAGCAAAGTACAAAGTTCGTTTTGGATGGACGAATTAAGTTGAAATAGACAGTTTTTGCATGAAAACTCATTCCTGGTGGAACTTCATAGCAAAGTACAAAGTTCGTTTTGGATGGACGAATTAAGTTGAAATAGACAGTTTTTGCATAAAAACTCATTCCTGGTGGAACTTCATAGCAAAGTATAAAGTTCGTTTTGGATGGACAAAGTTAGTTGAAATAGACAGTTTTTGCATGAAAACTCATTCCTGGTGGAACTTCATAGCAAAGTACAAAGTTCGTTTTGGATGGACAAAGTTAGTTGAAATAGACAGTTTTTGCATGAAAACTCATTCCTGGTGGAACTTCATAGCAAAGTACAAAGTTCGTTTTGGATGGACAAAGTTAGTTGAAATAGACAGTTTTTGCATGAAAACTCATTCCTGGTGGAACTTCATAGCAAAGTACAAAGTTCGTTTTGGATGGACAAAGTTAGTTGAAATAGATAATTTTTGCATGAAAACTCATTCCTGGTGGAACTTCATAGCAAAGTACAAAGTTCGTTTTGGATGGACGAATTAAGTTGAAATAGACAGTTTTTGCATAAAAACTCATTCCTGGTGGAACTTCATAGCAACGTACAAAGTTCGTTTTGGATGGACAAAGTTAGTTGAAATAGACAGTTTTTGCATGAAAACTCATTCCTGGTGGAACTTCATAGCAAAGTACAAAGTTCGTTTTGGATGGACAAAGTTAGTTGAAATAGACAGTTTTTGCATGAAAACTCATTCCTGGTGGAACTTCATAGCAAAGTACAAAGTTCGTTTTGGATGGACAAAGTTAGTTGAAATAGATAATTTTTGCATGAAAACTCATTCCTGGTGGAACTTCATAGCAAAGTACAAAGTTCGTTTTGGATGGACAAAGTTAGTTGAAATAGACAGTTTTTGCATAAAAACTCATTCCTGGTGGAACTTCATAGCAAAGTACAAAGTTCGTTTTGGATGGACAAAGTTAGTTGAAATAGATAATTTTTGCATGAAAACTCATTCCTGGTGGAACTTCATAGCAAAGTACAAAGTTCGTTTTGGATGGACGAATTAAGTTGAAATAGACAGTTTTTGCATGAAAACTCATTCCTGGTGGAACTTCATAGCAACGTACAAAGTTCGTTTTGGATGGACAAAGTTAGTTGAAATAGACAGTTTTTGCATGAAAACTCATTCCTGGTGGAACTTCATAGCAAAGTACAAAGTTCGTTTTGGATGGACAAAGTTAGTTGAAATAGACAGTTTTTGCATGAAAACTCATTCCTGGTGGAACTTCATAGCAAAGTAAAAAGTTCGTTTTGGATGGATCAATTTAGTTGAAATAGACAGTTTTTGCATGAAAACTCATTCCTGGTGGAACTTCATAGCAAAGTACAAAGTTCGTTTTGGATGGACGAATTAAGTTGAAATAGACAGTTTTTGCATGAAAACTCATTCCTGGTGGAACTTCATAGCAAAGTACAAAGTTCGTTTTGGATGGACGAATTAAGTTGAAATAGACAGTTTTTGCATAAAAACTCATTCCTGGTGGAACTTCATAGCAAAGTATAAAGTTCGTTTTGGATGGACAAAGTTAGTTGAAATAGACAGTTTTTGCATGAAAACTCATTCCTGGTGGAACTTCATAGCAAAGTACAAAGTTCGTTTTGGATGGACAAAGTTAGTTGAAATAGATAATTTTTGCATGAAAACTCATTCCTGGTGGAACTTCATAGCAAAGTACAAAGTTCGTTTTGGATGGACGAATTAAGTTGAAATAGACAGTTTTTGCATAAAAACTCATTCCTGGTGGAACTTCATAGCAACGTACAAAGTTCGTTTTGGATGGACAAAGTTAGTTGAAATAGACAGTTTTTGCATGAAAACTCATTCCTGGTGGAACTTCATAGCAAAGTACAAAGTTCGTTTTGGATGGACAAAGTTAGTTGAAATAGACAGTTTTTGCATGAAAACTCATTCCTGGTGGAACTTCATAGCAAAGTACAAAGTTCGTTTTGGATGGACAAAGTTAGTTGAAATAGATAATTTTTGCATGAAAACTCATTCCTGGTGGAACTTCATAGCAAAGTACAAAGTTCGTTTTGGATGGACAAAGTTAGTTGAAATAGACAGTTTTTGCATAAAAACTCATTCCTGGTGGAACTTCATAGCAAAGTACAAAGTTCGTTTTGGATGGACAAAGTTAGTTGAAATAGATAATTTTTGCATGAAAACTCATTCCTGGTGGAACTTCATAGCAAAGTACAAAGTTCGTTTTGGATGGACGAATTAAGTTGAAATAGACAGTTTTTGCATGAAAACTCATTCCTGGTGGAACTTCATAGCAACGTACAAAGTTCGTTTTGGATGGACAAAGTTAGTTGAAATAGACAGTTTTTGCATGAAAACTCATTCCTGGTGGAACTTCATAGCAAAGTACAAAGTTCGTTTTGGATGGACAAAGTTAGTTGAAATAGACAGTTTTTGCATGAAAACTCATTCCTGGTGGAACTTCATAGCAAAGTACAAAGTTCGTTTTGGATGGACAAAGTTAGTTGAAATAGATAATTTTTGCATGAAAACTCATTCCTGGTGGAACTTCATAGCAAAGTACAAAGTTCGTTTTGGATGGACAAAGTTAGTTGAAATAGACAGTTTTTGCATAAAAACTCATTCCTGGTGGAACTTCATAGCAAAGTACAAAGTTCGTTTTGGATGGACAAAGTTAGTTGAAATAGATAATTTTTGCATGAAAACTCATTCCTGGTGGAACTTCATAGCAAAGTACAAAGTTCGTTTTGGATGGACGAATTAAGTTGAAATAGACAGTTTTTGCATGAAAACTCATTCCTGGTGGAACTTCATAGCAAAGTACAAAGTTCGTTTTGGATGGATCAATTTAGTTGAAATAGACAGTTTTTGCATGAAAACTCATTCCTGGTGGAACTTCATAGCAAAGTACAAAGTTCTATTTGGATGGACGAATTAAGTTGAAATAGACAGTTTTTGCATGAAAACTCATTCCTGGTGGAACTTCATAGCAAAGTACAAAGTTCGTTTTGGATGGACAAAGTTAGTTGAAATAGACAGTTTTTGCATGAAAACTCATTCCTGGTGGAACTTCATAGCAAAGTACAAAGTTCGTTTTGGATGGACGAATTAAGTTGAAATAGACAGTTTTTGCATAAAAACTCATTCCTGGTGGAACTTCATAGCAAAGTACAAAGTTCGTTTTGGATGGATCAATTTAGTTGAAATAGACAGTTTTTGCATGAAAACTCATTCCTGGTGGAACTTCATAGCAAAGTACAAAGTTCGTTTTGGATGGACAAAGTTAGTTGAAATAGACAGTTTTTGCATAAAAACTCATTCCTGGTGGAACTTCATAGCAAAGTACAAAGTTCGTTTTGGATGGACGAATTAAGTTGAAATAGACAGTTTTTGCATGAAAACTCATTCCTGGTGGAACTTCATAGCAAAGTACAAAGTTCGTTTTGGATGGACGAATTAAGTTGAAATAGACAGTTTTTGCATAAAAACTCATTCCTGGTGGAACTTCATAGCAAAGTACAAAGTTCGTTTTGGATGGACAAAGTTAGTTGAAATAGACAGTTTTTGCATGAAAACTCATTCCTGGTGGAACTTCATAGCAAAGTACAAAGTTCGTTTTGGATGGACGAATTAAGTTGAAATAGACAGTTTTTGCATAAAAACTCATTCCTGGTGGAACTTCATAGCAAAGTACAAAGTTCGTTTTGGATGGATCAATTTAGTTGAAATAGACAGTTTTTGCATGAAAACTCATTCCTGGTGGAACTTCATAGCAAAGTACAAAGTTCGTTTTGGATGGACAAAGTTAGTTGAAATAGACAGTTTTTGCATGAAAACTCATTCCTGGTGGAACTTCATAGCAAAGTACAAAGTTCGTTTTGGATGGACAAAGTTAGTTGAAATAGACAGTTTTTGCATAAAAACTCATTCCTGGTGGAACTTCATAGCAAAGTACAAAGTTCGTTTTGGATGGACAAAGTTAGTTGAAATAGACAGTTTTTGCATGAAAACTCATTCCTGGTGGAACTTCATAGCAAAGTACAAAGTTCAAATCAGATGGACGAATTAAGTTGAAATAGACAGTTTTTGCATGAAAACTCATTCCTGGTGGAACTTCATAGCAAAGTACAAAGTTCGTTTTGGATGGACAAAGTTAGTTGAAATAGACAGTTTTTGCATGAAAACTCATTCCTGGTGGAACTTCATAGCAAAGTACAAAGTTCGTTTTGGATGGACAAAGTTAGTTGAAATAGACAGTTTTTGCATAAAAACTCATTCCTGGTGGAACTTCATAGCAAAGTACAAAGTTCGTTTTGGATGGACAAAGTTAGTTGAAATAGATAATTTTTGCATGAAAACTCATTCCTGGTGGAACTTCATAGCAAAGTACAAAGTTCGTTTTGGATGGACAAAGTTAGTTGAAATAGACAGTTTTTGCATGAAAACTCATTCCTGGTGGAACTTCATAGCAAAGTACAAAGTTCGTTTTGGATGGACAAAGTTAGTTGAAATAGACAGTTTTTGCATAAAAACTCATTCCTGGTGGAACTTCATAGCAAAGTACAAAGTTCGTTTTGGATGGACAAAGTTAGTTGAAATAGACAGTTTTTGCATGAAAACTCATTCCTGGTGGAACTTCATAGCAAAGTACAAAGTTCGTTTTGGATGGACAAAGTTAGTTGAAATAGATAATTTTTGCATGAAAACTCATTCCTGGTGGAACTTCATAGCAAAGTACAAAGTTCGTTTTGGATGGACAAAGTTAGTTGAAATAGACAGTTTTTGCATGAAAACTCATTCCTGGTGGAACTTCATAGCAAAGTACAAAGTTCGTTTTGGATGGACAAAGTTAGTTGAAATAGACAGTTTTTGCATGAAAACTCATTCCTGGTGGAACTTCATAGCAAAGTACAAAGTTCGTTTTGGATGGACAAAGTTAGTTGAAATAGACAGTTTTTGCATAAAAACTCATTCCTGGTGGAACTTCATAGCAAAGTACAAAGTTCGTTTTGGATGGACAAAGTTAGTTGAAATAGATAATTTTTGCATGAAAACTCATTCCTGGTGGAACTTCATAGCAAAGTACAAAGTTCGTTTTGGATGGACGAATTAAGTTGAAATAGACAGTTTTTGCATAAAAACTCATTCCTGGTGGAACTTCATAGCAAAGTACAAAGTTCGTTTTGGATGGACAAAGTTAGTTGAAATAGACAGTTTTTGCATGAAAACTCATTCCTGGTGGAACTTCATAGCAAAGTACAAAGTTCGTTTTGGATGGACAAAGTTAGTTGAAATAGACAGTTTTTGCATGAAAACTCATTCCTGGTGGAACTTCATAGCAAAGTACAAAGTTCGTTTTGGATGGACAAAGTTAGTTGAAATAGACAGTTTTTGCATAAAAACTCATTCCTGGTGGAACTTCATAGCAAAGTACAAAGTTCGTTTTGGATGGACAAAGTTAGTTGAAATAGATAATTTTTGCATGAAAACTCATTCCTGGTGGAACTTCATAGCAAAGTACAAAGTTCGTTTTGGATGGACGAATTAAGTTGAAATAGACAGTTTTTGCATAAAAACTCATTCCTGGTGGAACTTCATAGCAAAGTACAAAGTTCGTTTTGGATGGACAAAGTTAGTTGAAATAGACAGTTTTTGCATGAAAACTCATTCCTGGTGGAACTTCATAGCAAAGTACAAAGTTCGTTTTGGATGGACAAAGTTAGTTGAAATAGACAGTTTTTGCATGAAAACTCATTCCTGGTGGAACTTCATAGCAAAGTACAAAGTTCGTTTTGGATGGATCAATTTAGTTGAAATAGACAGTTTTTGCATGAAAACTCATTCCTGGTGGAACTTCATAGCAAAGTACAAAGTTCGTTTTGGATGGACGAATTAAGTTGAAATAGACAGTTTTTGCATGAAAACTCATTCCTGGTGGAACTTCATAGCAAAGTACAAAGTTCGTTTTGGATGGACGAATTAAGTTGAAATAGACAGTTTTTGCATAAAAACTCATTCCTGGTGGAACTTCATAGCAAAGTACAAAGTTCGTTTTGGATGGACAAAGTTAGTTGAAATAGACAGTTTTTGCATGAAAACTCATTCCTGGTGGAACTTCATAGCAAAGTACAAAGTTCGTTTTGGATGGACGAATTAAGTTGAAATAGACAGTTTTTGCATAAAAACTCATTCCTGGTGGAACTTCATAGCAAAGTACAAAGTTCGTTTTGGATGGATCAATTTAGTTGAAATAGACAGTTTTTGCATGAAAACTCATTCCTGGTGGAACTTCATAGCAAAGTACAAAGTTCGTTTTGGATGGACAAAGTTAGTTGAAATAGACAGTTTTTGCATGAAAACTCATTCCTGGTGGAACTTCATAGCAAAGTACAAAGTTCGTTTTGGATGGACAAAGTTAGTTGAAATAGACAGTTTTTGCATGAAAACTCATTCCTGGTGGAACTTCATAGCAAAGTACAAAGTTCGTTTTGGATGGATCAATTTAGTTGAAATAGACAGTTTTTGCATGAAAACTCATTCCTGGTGGAACTTCATAGCAAAGTACAAAGTTCGTTTTGGATGGATCAATTTAGTTGAAATAGACAGTTTTTGCATGAAAACTCATTCCTGGTGGAACTTCATAGCAAAGTACAAAGTTCGTTTTGGATGGACGAATTAAGTTGAAATAGACAGTTTTTGCATAAAAACTCATTCCTGGTGGAACTTCATAGCAAAGTACAAAGTTCGTGTTGGATGGATCAATTTAGTTGAAATAGACAGTTTTTGCATGAAAACTCATTCCTGGTGGAACTTCATAGCAAAGTACAAAGTTCGTTTTGGATGGACAAAGTTAGTTGAAATAGACAGTTTTTGCATGAAAACTCATTCCTGGTGGAACTTCATAGCAAAGTACAAAGTTCGTTTTGGATGGACAAAGTTAGTTGAAATAGACAGTTTTTGCATGAAAACTCATTCCTGGTGGAACTTCATAGCAAAGTACAAAGTTCGTTTTGGATGGACAAAGTTAGTTGAAATAGACAGTTTTTGCATGAAAACTCATTCCTGATGGAACTTCATAGCAAAGTACAAAGTTCGTTTTGGATGGATCAATTTAGTTGAAATAGACAGTTTTTGTATGAAAACTCATTCCTGGTGGAACTTCATAGCAAAGTACAAAGTTCGTTTTGGATGGACAAAGTTAGTTGAAATAGACAGTTTTTGCATGAAAACTCATTCCTGGTGGAACTTCATAGCAAAGTACAAAGTTCGTTTTGGATGGACGAATTAAGTTGAAATAGACAGTCTTTGAATAAAAACTCATTCCTGGTGGAACTTCATTGCAAAGTACAAAGTTCGTTTTGGATGGATCAATTTAGTTGAAATAGACAGTTTTTGCATGAAAACTCATTCCTGGTGGAACTTCATAGCAAAGTACAAAGTTCGTTTTGGATGGACAAAGTTAGTTGAAATAGACAGTTTTTGCATGAAAACTCATTCCTGGTGGAACTTCATAGCAAAGTACAAAGTTCGTTTTGGATGGATCAATTTAGTTGAAATAGACAGTTTTTGCATAAAAACTCATTCCTGGTGGAACTTCATAGCAAAGTACAAAGTTCGTTTTGGATGGACAAAGTTAGTTGAAATAGACAGTTTTTGCATGAAAACTCATTCCTGGTGGAACTTCATAGCAAAGTACAAAGTTCGTTTTGGATGGACGAATTAAGTTGAAATAGACAGTCTTTGAATAAAAACTCATTCCTGGTGGAACTTCATAGCAAAGTACAAAGTTCGTTTTGGATGGACAAAGTTAGTTGAAATAGACAGTTTTTGCATGAAAACTCATTCCTGGTGGAACTTTATAGCAAAGTACAAAGTTCGTTTTGGATGGATCAATTTAGTTGAAATAGACAGTCTTTGAATAAAAACTCATTCCTGGTGGAACTTCATAGCAAAGTACAAAGTTCGTTTTGGATGGACAAAGTTAGTTGAAATAGACAGTTTTTGCATGAAAACTCATTCCTGGTGGAACTTCATAGCAAAGTACAAAGTTCGTTTTGGATGGACAAAGTTAGTTGAAATAGACAGTTTTTGCATGAAAACTCATTCCTGGTGGAACTTCATAGCAAAGTACAAAGTTCGTTTTGGATGGATCAATTTAGTTGAAATAGACAGTTTTTGTATGAAAACTCATTCCTGGTGGAACTTCATAGCAAAGTACAAAGTTCGTTTTGGATGGACAAAGTTAGTTGAAATAGACAGTTTTTGCATGAAAACTCATTCCTGGTGGAACTTCATAGCAAAGTACAAAGTTCGTTTTGGATGGACGAATTAAGTTGAAATAGACAGTCTTTGAATAAAAACTCATTCCTGGTGGAACTTCATAGCAAAGTACAAAGTTCGTTTTGGATGGACAAAGTTAGTTGAAATAGACAGTTTTTGCATGAAAACTCATTCCTGGTGGAACTTCATAGCAAAGTACAAAGTTCGTTTTGGATGGACAAAGTTAGTTGAAATAGACAGTTTTTGCATGAAAACTCATTCCTGGTGGAACTTCATAGCAAAGTACAAAGTTCGTTTTGGATGGACAAAGTTAGTTGAAATAGACAGTTTTTGCATGAAAACTCATTCCTGGTGGAACTTCATAGCAAAGTACAAAGTTCGTATCGGATGGATCAATTTAGTTGAAATAGACAGTTTTTGCATAAAAACTCATTCCTGGTGGAACTTCATAGCAAAGTACAAAGTTCGTTTTGGATGGACAAAGTTAGTTGAAATAGACAGTTTTTGCATGAAAACTCATTCCTGGTGGAACTTCATAGCAAAGTACAAAGTTCGTTTTGGATGGACGAATTAAGTTGAAATAGACAGTCTTTGAATAAAAACTCATGCCTGGTGGAACTTCATAGCAAAGTACAAAGTTCGTTTTGGATGGACAAAGTTAGTTGAAATAGACAGTTTTTGCATGAAAACTCATTCCTGGTGGAACTTTATAGCAAAGTACAAAGTTCGTTTTGGATGGATCAATTTAGTTGAAATAGACAGTTTTTGCATAAAAACTCATTCCTGGTGGAACTTCATAGCAAAGTACAAAGTTCGTTTTGGATGGATCAATTTAGTTGAAATAGACAGTTTTTGCATGAAAACTCATTCCTGGTGGAACTTCATAGCAAAGTACAAAGTTCGTTTTGGATGGACAAAGTTAGTTGAAATAGACAGTTTTTGCATGAAAACTCATTCCTGGTGGAACTTCATAGCAAAGTACAAAGTTCGTTTTGGATGGACGAATTAAGTTGAAATAGACAGTTTTTGCATGAAAACTCATTCCTGGTGGAATTTCATAGCAAAGTACAAAGTTCGTTTTGGATGGACAAAGTTAGTTGAAATAGACAGTTTTTGCATGAAAACTCATTCCTGGTGGAACTTCATAGCAAAGTACAAAGTTCGTTTTGGATGGATCAATTTAGTTGAAATAGACAGTTTTTGCATGAAAACTCATTCCTGGTGGAACTTCATAGCAAAGTACAAAGTTCGTTTTGGATGGACAAAGTTAGTTGAAATAGACAGTTTTTGCATGAAAACTCATTCCTGGTGGAACTTCATAGCAAAGTACAAAGTTCGTTTTGGATGGACGAATTAAGTTGAAATAGACAGTTTTTGCATGAAAACTCATTCCTGGTGGAACTTCATAGCAAAGTACAAAGTTCGTTTTGGATGGACAAAGTTAGTTGAAATAGACAGTTTTTGCATAAAAACTCATTCCTGGTGGAACTTCATAGCAAAGTGCAAAGTTCGTTTTGGATGGATCAATTTAGTTGAAATAGACAGTTTTTGCATAAAAACTCATTCCTGGTGGAACTTCATAGCAAAGTACAAAGTTCGTTTTGGATGGACAAAGTTAGTTGAAATAGACAGTTTTTGCATGAAAACTCATTCCTGGTGGAACTTCATAGCAAAGTACAAAGTTCGTTTTGGATGGACGAATTAAGTTGAAATAGACAGTCTTTGAATAAAAACTCATTCCTGGTGGAACTTCATAGCAAAGTACAAAGTTCGTTTTGGATGGACAAAGTTAGTTGAAATAGACAGTTTTTGCATGAAAACTCATTCCTGGTGGAACTTCATAGCAAAGTACAAAGTTCGTTTTGGATGGATCAATTTAGTTGAAATAGACAGTTTTTGCATAAAAACTCATTCCTGGTGGAACTTCATAGCAAAGTACAAAGTTCGTTTTGGATGGATCAATTTAGTTGAAATAGACAGTTTTTGCATAAAAACTCATTCCTGGTGGAACTTCATAGCAAAGTACAAAGTTCGTTTTGGATGGACAAAGTTAGTTGAAATAGACAGTTTTTGCATGAAAACTCATTCCTGGTGGAACTTCATAGCAAAGTACAAAGTTCGTTTTGGATGGACGAATTAAGTTGAAATAGACAGTCTTTGAATAAAAACTCATTCCTGGTGGAACTTCATAGCAAAGTACAAAGTTCGTTTTGGATGGACAAAGTTAGTTGAAATAGACAGTTTTTGCATGAAAACTCATTCCTGGTGGAACTTCATAGCAAAGTACAAAGTTCGTTTTGGATGGACAAAGTTAGTTGAAATAGACAGTTTTTGCATGAAAACTCATTCCTGGTGGAACTTCATAGCAAAGTACAAAGTTCGTTTTGGATGGACAAAGTTAGTTGAAATAGACAGTTTTTGCATGAAAACTCATTCCTGGTGGAACTTCATAGCAAAGTACAAAGTTCGTTTTGGATGGACAAAGTTAGTTGAAATAGACAGTTTTTGCATGAAAACTCATTCCTGGTGGAACTTCATAGCAAAGTACAAAGTTCGTTTTGGATGGATCAATTTAGTTGAAATAGACAGTTTTTGCATGAAAACTCATTCCTGGTAGAACTTCATAGCAAAGTACAAAGTTCGTTTTGGATGGACAAAGTTAGTTGAAATAGACAGTTTTTGCATGAAAACTCATTCCTGGTGGAACTTCATAGCAAAGTACAAAGTTCGTTTTGGATGGACGAATTAAGTTGAAATAGACAGTTTTTGCATGAAAACTCATTCCTGGTGGAACTTCATAGCAAAGTACAAAGTTCGTTTTGGATGGACAAAGTCAGTTGAAATAGACAGTTTTTGCATGAAAACTCATTCCTGGTGGAACTTCATAGCAAAGTACAAAGTTCGTTTTGGATGGATCAATTTAGTTGAAATAGACAGTTTTTGCATGAAAACTCATTCCTGGTAGAACTTCATAGCAAAGTACAAAGTTCGTTTTGGATGGACAAAGTTAGTTGAAATAGACAGTTTTTGCATGAAAACTCATTCCTGGTGGAACTTCATAGCAAAGTACAAAGTTCGTTTTGGATGGATCAATTTAGTTGAAATAGACAGTTTTTGCATGAAAACTCATTCCTGGTGGAACTTCATAGCAAAGTACAAAGTTCGTTTTGGATGGATCAATTTAGTTGAAATAGACAGTTTTTGCATGAAAACTCATTCCTGGTAGAACTTCATAGCAAAGTACAAAGTTCGTTTTGGATGGACAAAGTTAGTTGAAATAGACAGTTTTTGCATGAAAACTCATTCCTGGTGGAACTTCATAGCAAAGTACAAAGTTCGTTTTGGATGGACGAATTAAGTTGAAATAGACAGTTTTTGCATGAAAACTCATTCCTGGTAGAACTTCATAGCAAAGTACAAAGTTCGTTTTGGATGGACAAAGTTAGTTGAAATAGACAGTTTTTGCATGAAAACTCATTCCTGGTGGAACTTCATAGCAAAGTACAAAGTTCGTTTTGGATGGACGAATTAAGTTGAAATAGACAGTTTTTGCATGAAAACTCATTCCTGGTGGAACTTCATAGCAAAGTACAAAGTTCGTTTTGGATGGACAAAGTCAGTTGAAATAGACAGTTTTTGCATGAAAACTCATTCCTGGTGGAACTTCATAGCAAAGTACAAAGTTCGTTTTGGATGGATCAATTTAGTTGAAATAGACAGTTTTTGCATGAAAACTCATTCCTGGTGGAACTTCATAGCAAAGTACAAAGTTCGTTTTGGATGGACAAAGTTAGTTGAAATAGACAGTTTTTGCATGAAAACTCATTCCTGGTGGAACTTCATAGCAAAGTACAAAGTTCGTTTTGGATGGACAAAGTCAGTTGAAATAGACAGTTTTTGCATAAAAACTCATTCCTGGTGGAACTTCATAGCAAAGTACAAAGTTCGTTTTGGATGGATCAATTTAGTTGAAATAGACAGTTTTTGCATGAAAACTCATTCCTGGTGGAACTTCATAGCAAAGTACAAAGTTCGTTTTGGATGGACAAAGTCAGTTGAAATAGACAGTTTTTGCATAAAAACTCATTCCTGGTGGAACTTCATAGCAAAGTACAAAGTTCGTTTTGGATGGATCAATTTAGTTGAAATAGACAGTTTTTGCATGAAAACTCATTCCTGGTGGAACTTCATAGCAAAGTACAAAGTTCGTTTTGGATGGACGAATTAAGTTGAAATAGACAGTTTTTGCATGAAAACTCATTCCTGGTGGAACTTCATAGCAAAGTACAAAGTTCGTTTTGGATGGATCAATTTAGTTGAAATAGACAGTTTTTGCATGAAAACTCATTCCTGGTGGAACTTCATAGCAAAGTACAAAGTTCGTTTTGGATGGACAAAGTCAGTTGAAATAGACAGTTTTTGCATAAAAACTCATTCCTGGTGGAACTTCATAGCAAAGTACAAAGTTCGTTTTGGATGGATCAATTTAGTTGAAATAGACAGTTTTTGCATGAAAACTCATTCCTGGTGGAACTTCATAGCAAAGTACAAAGTTCGTTTTGGATGGACAAAGTCAGTTGAAATAGACAGTTTTTGCATAAAAACTCATTCCTGGTGGAACTTCATAGCAAAGTACAAAGTTCGTTTTGGATGGATCAATTTAGTTGAAATAGACAGTTTTTGCATGAAAACTCATTCCTGGTGGAACTTCATAGCAAAGTACAAAGTTCGTTTTGGATGGACGAATTAAGTTGAAATAGACAGTTTTTGCATGAAAACTCATTCCTGGTGGAACTTCATAGCAAAGTACAAAGTTCGTTTTGGATGGACAAAGTTAGTTGAAATAGACAGTTTTTGCATGAAAACTCATTCCTGGTGGAACTTCATAGCAAAGTACAAAGTTCGTTTTGGATGGACAAAGTTAGTTGAAATAGACAGTTTTTGCATGAAAACTCATTCCTGGTGGAACTTCATAGCAAAGTACAAAGTTCGTTTTGGATGGACAAAGTCAGTTGAAATAGACAGTTTTTGCATAAAAACTCATTCCTGGTGGAACTTCATAGCAAAGTACAAAGTTCGTTTTGGATGGACGAATTCAGTTGAAATAGACAGTTTTTGCATAAAAACTCATTCCTGGTGGAACTTCATAGCAAAGTAGAAAGTTCGTTTTGGATGGACGAATTAAGTTGAAATAGACAGTTTTTGCATAAAAACTCATTCCTGGTGGAACTTCATAGCAAAGTACAAAGTTCGTTTAGGATGGACAAAGTTAGTTGAAATAGACAGTTTTTGCATGGTAACACATTCCTGGTAGAACTACATAGCAAAGTACAAAGTTCGTTTTGGATGGATCAATTTGGTTGAAATAGACAGTTTTTGCATGAAAACTCATTCCTGGTGGAACTTCATAGCAAAGTACAAAGTTCGTTTTGGATGGACAAAGTTAGTTGAAATAGACAGTTTTTGCATGAAAACTCATTCCTGGTGGAACTTCATAGCAAAGTACAAAGTTCGTTTTGGATGGACGAATTAAGTTGAAATAGACAGTTTTGAATGAAAACTCATTCCTGGTGGAACTTCATAGCAAAGTACAAAGTTCGTTTTGGATGGACAAAGTTAGTTGAAATAGACAGTTTTTGCATGAAAACTCATTCCTGGTGGAACTTCATAGCAAAGTACAAAGTTCGTTTTGGATGGACAAAGTTAGTTGAAATAGACAGTTTTTGCATAAAAACTCATTCCTGGTGGAACTTCATAGCAAAGTACAAAGTTCGTTTTGGATGGACAAAGTTAGTTGAAATAGACAGTTTTTGCATGAAAACTCATTCCTGGTGGAACTTCATAGCAAAGTACAAAGTTCGTTTTGGATGGACGAATTAAGTTGAAATAGACAGTTTTTGCATGAAAACTCATTCCTGGTGGAACTTCATAGCAAAGTACAAAGTTCGTTTTGGATGGACAAAGTTAGTTGAAATAGACAGTTTTTGCATGAAAACTCATTCCTGGTGGAACTTCATAGCAAAGTACAAAATTCGTTTTGGATGGACGAATTAAGTTGAAATAGACAGTTTTTGCATAAAAACTCATTCCTGGTGGAACTTCATAGCAAAGTAGAAAGTTCGTTTTGGATGGACGAATTAAGTTGAAATAGACAGTTTTTGCATAAAAACTCATTCCTGGTGGAACTTCATAGCAAAGTACAAAGTTCGTTTTGGATGGACAAAGTTAGTTGAAATAGACAGTTTTTGCATAAAAACTCATTCCTGGTGGAACTTCATAGCAAAGTACAAAGTTCGTTTTGGATGGATCAATTTGGTTGAAATAGACAGTTTTTGCATGAAAACTCATTCCTGGTGGAACTTCATAGCAAAGTACAAAGTTCGTTTTGGATGGACAAAGTTAGTTGAAATAGACAGTTTTTGCATGAAAACTCATTCCTGGTGGAACTTCATAGCAAAGTACAAAGTTCGTTTTGGATGGACAAAGTTAGTTGAAATAGACAGTTTTTGCATGAAAACTCATTCCTGGTGGAACTTCATAGCAAAGTACAAAGTTCGTTTTGGATGGACAAAGTCAGTTGAAATAGACAGTTTTTGCATAAAAACTCATTCCTGGTGGAACTTCATAGCAAAGTACAAAGTTCGTTTAGGATGGACAAAGTTAGTTGAAATAGACAGTTTTTGCATGAAAACTCATTCCTGGTGGAACTTCATAGCAAAGTACAAAGTTCGTTTTGGATGGATCAATTTAGTTGAAATAGACAGTTTTTGCATAAAAACTCATTCCTGGTGGAACTTCATAGCAAAGTAGAAAGTTCGTTTTGGATGGACGAATTAAGTTGAAATAGACAGTTTTTGCATAAAAACTCATTCCTGGTGGAACTTCATAGCAAAGTACAAAGTTCGTTTAGGATGGACAAAGTTAGTTGAAATAGACAGTTTTTGCATAAAAACTCATTCCTGGTGGAACTTCATAGCAAAGTACAAAGTTCGTTTTGGATGGATCAATTTGGTTGAAATAGACAGTTTTTGCATGAAAACTCATTCCTGGTGGAACTTCATAGCAAAGTACAAAGTTCGTTTTGGATGGACAAAGTTAGTTGAAATAGACAGTTTTTGCATGAAAACTCATTCCTGGTGGAACTTCATAGCAAAGTACAAAGTTCGTTTTGGATGGACGAATTAAGTTGAAATAGACAGTTTTGAATGAAAACTCATTCCTGGTGGAACTTCATAGCAAAGTACAAAGTTCGTTTTGGATGGACAAAGTTAGTTGAAATAGACAGTTTTTGCATGAAAACTCATTCCTGGTGGAACTTCATAGCAAAGTACAAAGTTCGTTTTGGATGGACAAAGTTAGTTGAAATAGACAGTTTTTGCATAAAAACTCATTCCTGGTGGAACTTCATAGCAAAGTACAAAGTTCGTTTTGGATGGACAAAGTTAGTTGAAATAGACAGTTTTTGCATGAAAACTCATTCCTGGTGGAACTTCATAGCAAAGTACAAAGTTCGTTTTGGATGGACGAATTAAGTTGAAATAGACAGTTTTTGCATGAAAACTCATTCCTGGTGGAACTTCATAGCAAAGTACAAAGTTCGTTTTGGATGGACAAAGTTAGTTGAAATAGACAGTTTTTGCATGAAAACTCATTCCTGGTGGAACTTCATAGCAAAGTACAAAGTTCGTTTTGGATGGACGAATTAAGTTGAAATAGACAGTTTTGAATGAAAACTCATTCCTGGTGGAACTTCATAGCAAAGTACAAAGTTCGTTTTGGATGGACAAAGTTAGTTGAAATAGACAGTTTTTGCATGAAAACTTATTCCTGGTGGAACTTCATAGCAAAGTACAAAGTTCGTTTTGGATGGACAAAGTTAGTTGAAATAGACAGTTTTTGCATGAAAACTCATTCCTGGTGGAACTTCATAGCAAAGTACAAAGTTCGTTTTGGATGGACAAAGTTAGTTGAAATAGACAGTTTTTGCATGAAAACTCATTCCTGGTGGAACTTCATAGCAAAGTACAAAGTTCGTTTTGGATGGACGAATTAAGTTGAAATAGACAGTTTTTGCATGAAAACTCATTCCTGGTGGAACTTCATAGCAAAGTACAAAGTTCGTTTTCGATGGACAAAGTTAGTTGAAATAGACAGTTTTTGCATGAAAACTCATTCCTGGTGGAACTTCATAGCAAAGTACAAAGTTCGTTTTGGATGGACAAAGTTAGTTGAAATAGACAGTTTTTGCATGAAAACTCATTCCTGGTGGAACTTCATAGCAAAGTACAAAGTTCGTTTTGGATGGACGAATTAAGTTGAAATAGACAGTTTTTGCATGAAAACTCATTCCTGGTGGAACTTCATAGCAAAGTACAAAGTTCGTTTTGGATGGACAAAGTTAGTTGAAATAGACAGTTTTTGCATGAAAACTCATTCCTGGTGGAACTTCATAGCAAAGTACAAAGTTCGTTTTGGATGGACAAAGTTAGTTGAAATAGACAGTTTTTGCATGAAAACTCATTCCTGGTGGAACTTCATAGCAAAGTACAAAGTTCGTTTTGGATGGACAAAGTTAGTTGAAATAGACAGTTTTTGCATGAAAACTCATTCCTGGTGGAACTTCATAGCAAAGTACAAAGTTCGTTTTGGATGGACGAATTAAGTTGAAATAGACAGTTTTTGCATGAAAACTCATTCCTGGTGGAACTTCATAGCAAAGTACAAAGTTCGTTTTGGATGGACGAATTAAGTTGAAATAGACAGTTTTTGTATGAAAACTCATTCCTGGTAGAACTTCATAGCAAAGTACAAAGTTCGTTTTGGATGGATCAATTTAGTTGAAATAGACAGTTTTTGCATGAAAACTCATTCCTGGTAGAACTTCATAGCAAAGTACAAAGTTCGTTTTGGATGGATGAATTAAGTTGAAATAGACAGTTTTTGTATGAAAACTCATTCCTGGTGGAACTTCATAGCAAAGTACAAAGTTCGTTTTGGATGGATCAATTTAGTTGAAATAGACAGTTTTTGCATGAAAACTCATTCCTGGTAGAACTTCATAGCAAAGTACAAAGTTCGTATCGGATGGATGAATTTAGTTGAAACAGACAGTTTTTGCATGAAAACTCATTCCTGGTGGAACTTCATAGCAAAGTACAAAGTTCGTATCGGATGGATGAATTTAGTTGAAATAGACAGTTTTTGCATAAAACTCATTCCTGGTAGAACTTCATAGCAAAGTACAAAGTTCGTTTTGGATGGATCAATTTAGTTGAAATAGACAGTTTTTGCATGAAAACTCATTCCTGGTGGAACTTCATAGCAAAGTACAAAGTTCGAATCGGATGGACGAATTAAGTTGAAATAGACAGTTTTTGTATGAAAACTCATTCCTGGTGGAACTTCATAGCAAAGTACAAAGTTCGTATCGGATGGATGAATTTAGTTGAAATAGACAGTTTTTGCATAAAACTCATTCCTGGTAGAACTTCATAGCAAAGTACAAAGTTCGTTTTGGATGGATCAATTTAGTTGAAATAGACAGTTTTTGCATAAAAACTCATTCCTGATGGAACTTCATAGCAAAGTACAAAGTTCGTATCGGATGGATCAATTTAGTTGAAATAGACAGTTTTTGCATAAAAACTCATTCCTGGTGGAACTTCATAACAAAGTACAAAGTTCGTATTGGATGGATGAAATTAGTTGAAATAGACAGTTTTTGCATAAAACTCATTCCTGGTAGAACTTCATAGCAAAGTACAAAGTTCGTATCGGATGGATCAATTTAGTTGAAATAGACAGTTTTTGTATGAAAACTCATTCCTGGTAGAACTTCATAGCAAAGTACAAAGTTCGTTTTGGATGGATCAATTTAGTTGAAATAGACAGTTTTTGCATGAAAACTCATTCCTGGTGGAACTTCATAGCAAAGTACAAAGTTCGAATCGGATGGACGAATTAAGTTGAAATAGACAGTTTTTGTATAAAAACTCATTCCTGGTGGAACTTCATAGCAAAGTACAAAGTTCGTATCGGATGGATGAATTTAGTTGAAATAGACAGTTTTTGCATGAAAACTCATTCCTGGTGGAACTTCATAGCAAAGTACAAAGTTCGTTTTGGATGGATCAATTTAGTTGAAATAGACAGTTTTTGCATGAAAACTCATTCCTGGTAGAACTTCATAGCAAAGTACAAAGTTCGTTTTGGATGGATCAATTTAGTTGAAATAGACAGTTTTTGCATGAAAACTCATTCCTGGTGGAACTTCATAGCAAAGTACAAAGTTCGTTTTGGATGGATCAATTTAGTTGAAATAGACAGTTTTTGCATGAAAACTCATTCCTGGTGGAACTTCATAGCAAAGTACAAAGTTCGTTTTGGATGGACAAAGTTAGTTGAAATAGACAGTTTTTGCATGAAAACTCATTCCTGGTGGAACTTCATAGCAAAGTACAAAGTTCGTTTTGGATGGACAAAGTTAGTTGAAATAGACAGTTTTTGCATGAAAACTCATTCCTGGTGGAACTTCATAGCAAAGTACAAAGTTCGTTTTGGATGGATCAATTTAGTTGAAATAGACAGTTTTTGCATGAAAACTCATTCCTGGTGGAACTTCATAGCAAAGTACAAAGTTCGTTTTGGATGGACGAATTAAGTTGAAATAGACAGTTTTTGCATGAAAACTCATTCCTGGTGGAACTTCATAGCAAAGTACAAAGTTCGTTTTGGATGGACGAATTAAGTTGAAATAGACAGTTTTTGCATGAAAACTCAATCCTGGTAGAACTACATAGCAAAGTACAAAGTTCGTTTTGGATGGACAAAGTTAGTTGAAATAGACAGTTTTTGCATGAAAACTCATTCCTGGTGGAACTTCATAGCAAAGTACAAAGTTCGTTTTGGATGGACAAAGTTAGTTGAAATAGACAGTTTTTGCATGAAAACTCATTCCTGGTGGAACTTCATAGCAAAGTACAAAGTTCGTTTTGGATGGACGAATTAAGTTGAAATAGACAGTTTTTGCATAAAAACTCATTCCTGGTGGAACTTCATAGCAAAGTACAAAGTTCGTTTTGGATGGATCAATTTAGTTGAAATAGACAGTTTTTGCATGAAAACTCATTCCTGGTGGAACTTCATAGCAAAGTACAAAGTTCGTTTTGGATGGACGAATTAAGTTGAAATAGACAGTTTTTGCATGAAAACTCATTCCTGGTGGAACTTCATAGCAAAGTACAAAGTTCGTTTTGGATGGACGAATTAAGTTGAAATAGACAGTTTTTGCATGAAAACTCATTCCTGGTGGAACTTCATAGCAAAGTACAAAGTTCGTTTTGGATGGACAAAATTAGTTGAAATAGACAGTTTTTGCATGGTAACACATTCCTGTTAGAACTACATAGCAAAGTACAAAGTTCGTTTTGGATGGACAAAGTTAGTTGAAATAGACAGTTTTTGCATGAAAACTCATTCCTGGTGGAACTTCATAGCAAAGTACAAAGTTCGTTTTGGATGGACAAAGTTAGTTGAAATAGACAGTTTTTGCATGAAAACTCATTCCTGGTGGAACTTCATAGCAAAGTACAAAGTTCGTTTTGGATGGACAAAGTTAGTTGAAATAGATAATTTTTGCATGAAAACTCATTCCTGGTGGAACTTCATAGCAAAGTACAAAGTTCGTTTTGGATGGATCAATTTAGTTGAAATAGACAGTTTTTGCATGAAAACTCATTCCTGGTGGAACTTCATAGCAAAGTACAAAGTTCGTTTTGGATGGACAAAGTTAGTTGAAATAGACAGTTTTTGCATGAAAACTCATTCCTGGTGGAACTTCATAGCAAAGTACAAAGTTCGTTTTGGATGGACAAAGTTAGTTGAAATAGACAGTTTTTGCATGAAAACTCATTCCTGGTGGAACTTCATAGCAAAGTACAAAGTTCGTTTTGGATGGACAAAGTTAGTTGAAATAGATAATTTTTGCATGAAAACTCATTCCTGGTGGAACTTCATAGCAAAGTACAAAGTTCGTTTTGGATGGATCGATTTAGTTGAAATAGACAGTTTTTGCATAAAAACTCATTCCTGGTGGAACTTCATAGCAAAGTACAAAGTTCGTTTTGGATGGATCAATTTAGTTGAAATAGACAGTTTTTGCATGAAAACTCATTCCAGGTGGAACTTCATAGCAAAGTACAAAGTTCGTTTTGGATGGACAAAGTTAGTTGAAATAGATAATTTTTGCATGAAAACTCATTCCTGGTGGAACTTCATAGCAAAGTACAAAGTTCGTTTTGGATGGACAAAGTTAGTTGAAATAGACAGTTTTTGCATGAAAACTCATTCCTGGTGGAACTTCATAGCAAAGTACAAAGTTCGTTTTGGATGGATCAATTTAGTTGAAATAGACAGTTTTTGCATGAAAACTCATTCCTGGTGGAACTTCATAGCAAAGTACAAAGTTCGTTTTGGATGGACAAAGTTAGTTGAAATAGACAGTTTTTGCATGAAAACTCATTCCTGGTGGAACTTCATAGCAAAGTGCAAAGTTTGTTTTGGATGGATCAATTTAGTTGAAATAGACAGTTTTTGCATGAAAACTCATTCCTGGTGGAACTTCATAGCAAAGTACAAAGTTCGTTTTGGATGGACGAATTAAGTTGAAATAGACAGTTTTTGCATGAAAACTCATTCCTGGTGGAACTTCATAGCAAAGTACAAAGTTCGTTTTGGATGGACGAATTAAGTTGAAATAGACAGTTTTTGCATGAAAACTCATTCCTGGTGGAACTTCATAGCAAAGTACAAAGTTCGTTTTGGATGGACGAATTAAGTTGAAATAGACAGTTTTTGCATGAAAACTCATTCCTGGTGGAACTTCATAGCAAAGTACAAAGTTCGAATCGGATGGATCAATTTAGTTGAAATAGACAGTTTTTGCATGAAAACTCATTCCTGGTGAAACTTCATAGCAAAGTACAAAGTTCGTATCGGATGGACGAATTAAGTTGAAATAGACAGTTTTTGCATGAAAACTCATTCCTGGTGGAACTTCGTAGCAAAGTACAAAGTTCGAATCGGATGGACGAATTAAGTTGAAATAGACAGTTTTTGCATGAAAACTCATTCCTGGTGGAACTTCGTAGCAAAGTACAAAGTTCGTTTTGGATGGACAAAGTTAGTTGAAATAGACAGTTTTTGCATAAAAACTCATTCCTGGTGGAACTTCATAGCAAAGTACAAAGTTCGTTTTGGATGGACAAAGTTAGTTGAAATAGACAGTTTTTGCATAAAAACTCATTCCTGGTGGAACTTCATAGCAAAGTACAAAGTTCGTTTTGGATGGACGAATTAAGTTGAAATAGACAGTTTTTGCATGAAAACTCATTCCTGGTAGAACTTCATAGCAAAGTACAAAGTTCGTTTTGGATGGATCAATTTAGTTGAAATAGACAGTTTTTGCATGAAAACTCATTCCTGGTGGAACTTCATAGCAAAGTACAAAGTTCGTTTTGGATGGACAAAGTTAGTTGAAATAGACAGTTTTTGCATGAAAACTCATTCCTGGTGGAACTTCATAGCAAAGTACAAAGTTCGTTTTGGATGGACAAAGTTAGTTGAAATAGACAGTTTTTGCATGAAAACTCATTCCTGGTGGAACTTCATAGCAAAGTACAAAGTTCGTTTTGGATGGACAAAGTTAGTTGAAATAGACAGTTTTTGCATGAAAACTCATTCCTGGTGGAACTTCATAGCAAAGTACAAAGTTCGTTTTGGATGGACAAAGTTAGTTGAAATAGACAGTTTTTGCATGAAAACTCATTCCTGGTGGAACTTCATAGCAAAGTACAAAGTTCGTTTTGGATGGATCAATTTAGTTGAAATAGACAGTTTTTGCATGAAAACTCATTCCTGGTGGAACTTCATAGCAAAGTACAAAGTTCGTTTTGGATGGATCAATTTAGTTGAAATAGACAGTTTTTGCATGAAAACTCATTCCTGGTGGAACTTCATAGCAAAGTACAAAGTTCGTTTTGGATGGACAAAGTTAGTTGAAATAGACAGTTTTTGCATGAAAACTCATTCCTGGTGGAACTTCATAGCAAAGTACAAAGTTCGTTTTGGATGGACGATTTAAGTTGAAATAGACAGTTTTTGTATGAAAACTCATTCCTGGTGGAACTTCATAGCAAAGTACAAAGTTCGTTTTGGATGGATCAATTTAGTTGAAATAGACAGTTTTTGCATGAAAACTCATTCCTGGTGGAACTTCATAGCAAAGTACAAAGTTCGTTTTGGATGGACAAAGTTAGTTGAAATAGACAGTTTTTGCATGAAAACTCATTCCTGGTGGAACTTCATAGCAAAGTACAAAGTTCGAATCGGATGGATCAATTTAGTTGAAATAGACAGTTTTTGCATGAAAACTCATTCCTGGTAGAACTTCATAGCAAAGTACAAAGTTCGTATCGGATGAATCAATTTAGTTGAAATAGACAGTTTTTGCATGAAAACTCATTCCTGGTAGAACTTCATAGCAAAGTACAAAGTTCGTTTTGGATGGATCAATTTAGTTGAAATAGACAGTTTTTGCATGAAAACTCATTCCTGGTAGAACTTCATAGCAAAGTACAAAGTTCGTATCGGATGGATCAATTTAGTTGAAATAGACAGTTTTTGCATGAAAACTCATTCCTGGTGGAACTTCATAGCAAAGTACAAAGTTCGTTTTGGACGGATCAATTTAGTTGAAATAGACAGTTTTTGCATGAAAACTCATTCCTGGTGGAACTTCATAGCAAAGTACAAAGTTCGTTTTGGATGGACAAAGTTAGTTGAAATAGACAGTTTTTGCATGAAAACTCATTCCTGGTGGAACTTCATAGCAAAGTACAAAGTTCGTTTTGGATGGATCAATTTAGTTGAAATAGACAGTTTTTGCATGAAAACTCATTCCTGGTGGAACTTCATAGCAAAGTACAAAGTTCGTTTTAGATGTACAAAGTTAGTTGAAATAGACAGTTTTTGCATGAAAACTCATTCCTGGTGGAACTTCATAGCAAAGTACAAAGTTCGTTTTGGATGGACGAATTAAGTTGAAATAGACAGTTTTTGTATGAAAACTCATTCCTGGTGGAACTTCATAGCAAAGTACAAAGTTCGTTTTAGATGGACAAAGTTAGTTGAAATAGACAGTTTTTGCATGAAAACTCATTCCTGGTGGAACTTCATAGCAAAGTACAAAGTTCGTTTTGGATGGATCAATTTAGTTGAAATAGACAGTTTTTGCATGAAAACTCATTCCTGGTGGAACTTCATAGCAAAGTACAAAGTTCGTTTTAGATGTACAAAGTTAGTTGAAATAGACAGTTTTTGCATGAAAACTCATTCCTGGTGGAACTTCATAGCAAAGTACAAAGTTCGTTTTGGATGGACGAATTAAGTTGAAATAGACAGTTTTTGCATGAAAACTCATTCCTGGTAGAACTTCATACCAAAGTACAAAGTTCGTTTTAGATGGACAAAGTTAGTTGAAATAGACAGTTTTTGCATGAAAACTCATTCCTGGTGGAACTTCATAGCAAAGTACAAAGTTCGTTTTGGATGGACAAAGTTAGTTGAAATAGACAGTTTTTGCATGAAAACTCATTCCTGGTGGAACTTCATAGCAAAGTACAAAGTTCGTTTTGGATGGATCAATTTAGTTGAAATAGACAGTTTTTGCATGAAAACTCATTCCTGGTGGAACTTCATAGCAAAGTACAAAGTTCGTTTTGGATGGACAAAGTTAGTTGAAATAGACAGTTTTTGCATGAAAACTCATTCCTGGTGGAACTTCATAGCAAAGTACAAAGTTCGTTTTGGATGGACAAAGTTAGTTGAAATAGATAATTTTTGCATGAAAACTCATTCCTGGTGGAACTTCATAGCAAAGTACAAAGTTCGTTTTGGATGGATCAATTTAGTTGAAATAGACAGTTTTTGCATGAAAACTCATTCCTGGTGGAACTTCATAGCAAAGTACAAAGTTCGTTTTGGATGGACAAAGTTAGTTGAAATAGACAGTTTTTGCATGAAAACTCATTCCTGGTGGAACTTCATAGCAAAGTACAAAGTTCGTTTTGGATGGATCAATTTAGTTGAAATAGACAGTTTTTGCATGAAAACTCATTCCTGGTGGAACTTCATAGCAAAGTACAAAGTTCGTTTTGGATGGATCAATTTAGTTGAAATAGACAGTTTTTGCATGAAAACTCATTCCTGGTGGAACTTCATAGCAAAGTACAAAGTTCGTTTTGGATTTACAAAGTTAGTTGAAATAGACAGTTTTTGCATGAAAACTCATTCCTGGTGGAACTTCATAGCAAAGTACAAAGTTCGTTTTGGATGGACAAAGTTAGTTGAAATAGACAGTTTTTGCATGAAAACTCATTCCTGGTGGAACTTCATAGCAAAGTACAAAGTTCGTTTTGGATGGATCAATTTAGTTGAAATAGACAGTTTTTGCATGAAAACTCATTCCTGGTGGAACTTCATAGCAAAGTACAAAGTTCGTTTTGGATGGACAAAGTTAGTTGAAATAGACAGTTTTTGCATGAAAACTCATTCCTGGTGGAACTTCATAGCAAAGTACAAAGTTCGTTTTGGATGGACAAAGTTAGTTGAAATAGATAATTTTTGCATGAAAACTCATTCCTGGTGGAACTTCATAGCAAAGTACAAAGTTCGTTTTGGATGGACAAAGTTAGTTGAAATAGACAGTTTTTGCATGAAAACTCATTCCTGGTGGAACTTCATAGCAAAGTACAAAGTTCGTTTTGGATGGACAAAGTTAGTTGAAATAGACAGTTTTTGCATGAAAACTCATTCCTGGTGGAACTTCATAGCAAAGTACAAAGTTCGTTTTGGATGGACAAAGTTAGTTGAAATAGACAGTTTTTGCATAAAAACTCATTCCTGGTGGAACTTCATAGCAAAGTACAAAGTTCGTTTTGGATGGATCAATTTAGTTGAAATAGACAGTTTTTGCATGAAAACTCATTCCTGGTGGAACTTCATAGCAAAGTACAAAGTTCGTTTTGGATTTACAAAGTTAGTTGAAATAGACAGTTTTTGCATGAAAACTCATTCCTGGTGGAACTTCATAGCAAAGTACAAAGTTCGTTTTGGATGGACAAAGTTAGTTGAAATAGACAGTTTTTGCATGAAAACTCATTCCTGGTGGAACTTCATAGCAAAGTACAAAGTTCGTTTTGGATGGATCAATTTAGTTGAAATAGACAGTTTTTGCATGAAAACTCATTCCTGGTGGAACTTCATAGCAAAGTACAAAGTTCGTTTTGGATGGACAAAGTTAGTTGAAATAGACAGTTTTTGCATGAAAACTCATTCCTGGTGGAACTTCATAGCAAAGTACAAAGTTCGTTTTGGATGGACAAAGTTAGTTGAAATAGATAATTTTTGCATGAAAACTCATTCCTGGTGGAACTTCATAGCAAAGTACAAAGTTCGTTTTGGATGGATCAATTTAGTTGAAATAGACAGTTTTTGCATGAAAACTCATTCCTGGTGGAACTTCATAGCAAAGTACAAAGTTCGTTTTGGATGGACAAAGTTAGTTGAAATAGACAGTTTTTGCATGAAAACTCATTCCTGGTGGAACTTCATAGCAAAGTACAAAGTTCGTTTTGGATGGATCAATTTAGTTGAAATAGACAGTTTTTGCATGAAAACTCATTCCTGGTGGAACTTCATAGCAAAGTACAAAGTTCGTTTTGGATGGACAAAGTTAGTTGAAATAGACAGTTTTTGCATGAAAACTCATTCCTGGTGGAACTTCATAGCAAAGTACAAAGTTCGTTTTGGATGGACAAAGTTAGTTGAAATAGACAGTTTTTGCATGAAAACTCATTCCTGGTGGAACTTCATAGCAAAGTACAAAGTTCGTTTTGGATGGACGAATTAAGTTGAAATAGACAGTTTTTGCATAAAAACTCATTCCTGGTGGAACTTCATAGCAAAGTACAAAGTTCGTTTTGGATGGATCAATTTAGTTGAAATAGACAGTTTTTGCATGAAAACTCATTCCTGGTGGAACTTCATAGCAAAGTACAAAGTTCGTTTTGGATGGACGAATTAAGTTGAAATAGACAGTTTTTGCATGAAAACTCATTCCTGGTGGAACTTCATAGCAAAGTACAAAGTTCGTTTTGGATGGACGAATTAAGTTGAAATAGACAGTTTTTGCATAAAAACTCATTCCTGGTGGAACTTCATAGCAAAGTACAAAGTTCGTTTTGGATGGATCAATTTAGTTGAAATAGACAGTTTTTGCATGAAAACTCATTCCTGGTGGAACTTCATAGCAAAGTACAAAGTTCGTTTTGGATGGACGAATTAAGTTGAAATAGACAGTTTTTGCATGAAAACTCATTCCTGGTGGAACTTCATAGCAAAGTACAAAGTTCGTTTTGGATGGACGAATTAAGTTGAAATAGACAGTTTTTGCATAAAAACTCATTCCTGGTGGAACTTCATAGCAAAGTACAAAGTTCGTTTTGGATGGATCAATTTAGTTGAAATAGACAGTTTTTGCATGAAAACTCATTCCTGGTGGAACTTCATAGCAAAGTACAAAGTTCGTTTTGGATGGACAAAGTTAGTTGAAATAGACAGTTTTTGCATGAAAACTCATTCCTGGTGGAACTTCATAGCAAAGTACAAAGTTCGTTTTGGATGGACAAAGTTAGTTGAAATAGATAATTTTTGCATGAAAACTCATTCCTGGTGGAACTTCATAGCAAAGTACAAAGTTCGTTTTGGATGGATCAATTTAGTTGAAATAGACAGTTTTTGCATGAAAACTCATTCCTGGTGGAACTTCATAGCAAAGTACAAAGTTCGTTTTGGATGGACAAAGTTAGTTGAAATAGACAGTTTTTGCATGAAAACTCATTCCTGGTGGAACTTCATAGCAAAGTACAAAGTTCGTTTTGGATGGACAAAGTTAGTTGAAATAGACAGTTTTTGCATGAAAACTCATTCCTGGTGGAACTTCATAGCAAAGTACAAAGTTCGTTTTGGATGGACAAAGTTAGTTGAAATAGATAATTTTTGCATGAAAACTCATTCCTGGTGGAACTTCATAGCAAAGTACAAAGTTCGTTTTGGATGGATCGATTTAGTTGAAATAGACAGTTTTTGCATAAAAACTCATTCCTGGTGGAACTTCATAGCAAAGTACAAAGTTCGTTTTGGATGGATCAATTTAGTTGAAATAGACAGTTTTTGCATGAAAACTCATTCCAGGTGGAACTTCATAGCAAAGTACAAAGTTCGTTTTGGATGGACAAAGTTAGTTGAAATAGACAGTTTTTGCATGAAAACTCATTCCTGGTGGAACTTCATAGCAAAGTACAAAGTTCGTTTTGGATGGACAAAGTTAGTTGAAATAGACAGTTTTTGCATGAAAACTCATTCCTGGTGGAACTTCATAGCAAAGTACAAAGTTCGTTTTGGATGGATCAATTTAGTTGAAATAGACAGTTTTTGCATGAAAACTCATTCCTGGTGGAACTTCATAGCAAAGTACAAAGTTCGTTTTGGATGGATCAATTTAGTTGAAATAGACAGTTTTTGCATGAAAACTCATTCCTGGTGGAACTTCATAGCAAAGTGCAAAGTTTGTTTTGGATGGATCAATTTAGTTGAAATAGACAGTTTTTGCATGAAAACTCATTCCTGGTGGAACTTCATAGCAAAGTACAAAGTTCGTTTTGGATGGACGAATTAAGTTGAAATAGACAGTTTTTGCATGAAAACTCATTCCTGGTGGAACTTCATAGCAAAGTACAAAGTTCGTTTTGGATGGACGAATTAAGTTGAAATAGACAGTTTTTGCATGAAAACTCATTCCTGGTGGAACTTCATAGCAAAGTACAAAGTTCGTTTTGGATGGACGAATTAAGTTGAAATAGACAGTTTTTGCATGAAAACTCATTCCTGGTGGAACTTCATAGCAAAGTACAAAGTTCGTTTTGGATGGACAAAGTTAGTTGAAATAGACAGTTTTTGCATGAAAACTCATTCCTGGTGGAACTTCATAGCAAAGTACAAAGTTCGTTTTGGATGGATCAATTTAGTTGAAATAGACAGTTTTTGCATAAAAACTCATTCCTGGTGGAACTTCATAGCAAAGTACAAAGTTCGTTTTGGATGGACAAAGTTAGTTGAAATAGACAGTTTTTGCATGAAAACTCATTCCTGGTGGAACTTCATAGCAAAGTACAAAGTTCGTTTTGGATGGATCAATTTAGTTGAAATAGACAGTTTTTGCATGAAAACTCATTCCTGGTGGAACTTCATAGCAAAGTACAAAGTTCGTTTTGGATGGATCAATTTAGTTGAAATAGACAGTTTTTGCATGAAAACTCATTCCTGGTGGAACTTCATAGCAAAGTACAAAGTTCGTTTTGGATGGACAAAGTTAGTTGAAATAGACAGTTTTTGCATAAAAACTCATTCCTGGTGGAACTTCATAGCAAAGTACAAAGTTCGTTTTGGATGGACGATTTAAGTTGAAATAGACAGTTTTTGTATGAAAACTCATTCCTGGTGGAACTTCATAGCAAAGTACAAAGTTCGTTTTGGATGGACGAATTAAGTTGAAATAGACAGTTTTTGCATGAAAACTCATTCCTGGTAGAACTTCATAGCAAAGTACAAAGTTCGTTTTGGATGGATCAATTTAGTTGAAATAGACAGTTTTTGCATGAAAACTCATTCCTGGTGGAACTTCATAGCAAAGTACAAAGTTCGTTTTGGATGGACAAAGTTAGTTGAAATAGACAGTTTTTGCATGAAAACTCATTCCTGGTGGAACTTCATAGCAAAGTACAAAGTTCGTTTTGGATGGACAAAGTTAGTTGAAATAGACAGTTTTTGCATGAAAACTCATTCCTGGTGGAACTTCATAGCAAAGTACAAAGTTCGTTTTGGATGGACAAAGTTAGTTGAAATAGACAGTTTTTGCATGAAAACTCATTCCTGGTGGAACTTCATAGCAAAGTACAAAGTTCGTTTTGGATGGACAAAGTTAGTTGAAATAGACAGTTTTTGCATGAAAACTCATTCCTGGTGGAACTTCATAGCAAAGTACAAAGTTCGTTTTGGATGGACAAAGTAAGTTGAAATAGACAGTTTTTGCATGAAAACTCATTCCTGGTGGAACTTCATAGCAAAGTACAAAGTTCGTTTTGGATGGATCAATTTAGTTGAAATAGACAGTTTTTGCATGAAAACTCATTCCTGGTGGAACTTCATAGCAAAGTACAAAGTTCGTTTTGGATGGACGAATTAAGTTGAAATAGACAGTTTTTGCATGAAAACTCATTCCTGGTGGAACTTCATAGCAAAGTACAAAGTTCGTTTTGGATGGACAAAGTTAGTTGAAATAGACAGTTTTTGCATGAAAACTCATTCCTGGTGGAACTTCATAGCAAAGTACAAAGTTCGTTTGGATGGACGATTTAAGTTGAAATAGACAGTTTTTGTATGAAAACTCATTCCTGGTGGAACTTCATAGCAAAGTACAAAGTTCGTTTTGGATGGATCAATTTAGTTGAAATAGACAGTTTTTGCATGAAAACTCATTCCTGGTGGAACTTCATAGCAAAGTACAAAGTTCGTTTTGGATGGGACAAAGTTAGTTGAAATAGACAGTTTTTGCATGAAAACTCATTCCTGGTGGAACTTCATAGCAAAGTACAAAGTTCGAATCGGATGGATCAATTTAGTTGAAATAGACAGTTTTTGCATGAAAACTCATTCCTGGTAGAACTTCATAGCAAAGTACCAAAGTTCGTATCGGATGGATCAATTTAGTTGAAATAGACAGTTTTTGCATGAAAACTCATTCCTGGTAGAACTTCATAGCAAAGTACAAAGTTCGTTTTGGATGGATCAATTTAGTTGAAATAGACAGTTTTTGCATGAAAACTCATTCCTGGTAGAACTTCATAGCAAAGTACAAAGTTCGTATCGGATGGATCAATTTAGTTGAAATAGACAGTTTTTGCATGAAAACTCATTCCTGGTGGAACTTCATAGCAAAGTACAAAGTTCGTTTTGGACGGATCAATTTAGTTGAAATAGACAGTTTTTGCATAAAAACTCATTCCTGGTGGAACTTCATGAGCAAAGTACAAAGTTCGAATCGGATGGATGAATTAAGTTGAAATAGACAGTTTTTTGCATGAAAACTCGTTCCTGGTGGAACTTCATAGCAAAGTACAAAGTTCGTTTTGGATGGATAAAGTTAGTTGAAATAGACAGTTTTTGCATGAAAACTCATTCCTGGTGGAACTTCATAGCAAAGTACAAAGTTCGAATCGGATGGATGAATTAAGTTGAAATAGACAGTTTTTGCAAGAAAACTCATTCCTGGTGGAACTTCATAGCAAAGTACAAAGTTCATTTTGGATGGACGAATTAAGTTGAAATAGACAGTTTTTGCATTGAAAACTCATTCCTGGTAGAACTTCATAGCAAAGTACAAAGTTCATTTTGGATGGACGAATTAAGTTGAAATAGACAGTTTTTGCATGAAAACTCATTCCTGGTAGAACTTCATAGCAAAGTACAAAGTTTGTTTTGAATGGATGAATTAAGTTGAAATAGGACAGTTTTTTGCATGAAAACTCATTCCTGGTGGAACTTCATAGCAAAGTACAAAAGTTCGAATCGGATGGATGAATTAAGTTGAAATAGACAGTTTTTGCATGAAAACTCATTCCTGGTAGAACTTCATAGCAAAGTACAAAGTTCATTTGGATGGACGAATTAAGTTGAAATAGACAGTTTTTGCATGAAAACTCATTCCTGGTAGAACTTCATAGCAAAGTACAAAGTTCATTTTGGATGGACGAATTAAGTTGAAATAGACAGTTTTTGCATGAAAACTCATTCCTGGTAGAACTTCATAGCAAAGTACAAAGTTCATTTTGGATGGACGAATTAAGTTGAAATAGACAGTTTTTGCATAAAAACTCATTCCTGGTAGAACTTCATAGCAAAGTACAAAGTTTGTTTTGAATGGATCAATTTAGTTGAAATAGACAGTTTTTGCATGAAAACTCATTCCTGGTGGAACTTCATAGCAAAGTACAAAGTTCGAATCGGATGGATGAATTAAGTTGAAATAGACAGTTTTTGCATGAAAACTCATTCCTGGTGGAACTTCATAGCAAAGTACAAAAGTTCGAAATCGGATGGATGAATTAAGTTGAAATAGACAGTTTTTGCATGAAAACTCATTCCTGGTGGAACTTCATAGCAAAGTACAAAGTTCGAATCGGATGGATGAATTAAGTTGAAATAGACAGTTTTTGCATGAAAACTCATTCCTGGTGGAACTTCATAGCAAAGTACAAAGTTCGTATCGGATGGACGAATTAAGTTGAAATAGACAGTTTTTGCATGAAAACTCATTCCTGGTGGAACTTCATAGCAAAGTACAAAGTTCGAATCGGATGGATGAATTAAGTTGAAATAGACAGTTTTTGCATGAAAACTCATTCCTGGTAGAAACTTCATAGCAAAGTACAAAGTTCATTTTGGATGGACGAATTAAGTTGAAATAGACAGTTTTTGCATGAAAACTCATTCCTGGTAGAACTTCATAGCAAAGTACTAAAGTTCATTTTTGGATGGACGAATTAAGTTGAAATAGACAGTTTTTGCATGAAAACTCATTCCTGGTAGAACTTCATAGCAAAGTACAAAGTTCATTTTGGATGGACGAATTAAGTTGAAATAGACAGTTTTTGCATAAAAACTCATTCCTGGTAGAACTTCATAGCAAAGTACAAAGTTTGTTTTGAATGGATCAATTTAGTTGAAATAGACAGTTTTTGCATGAAAACTCATTCCTGGTGGAACTTCATAGCAAAGTACAAAGTTCGAATCGGATGGATGAATTAAGTTGAAATAGACAGTTTTTGCATGAAAACTCATTCCTGGTGGAACTTCATAGCAAAGTACAAAGTTCGAATCGGATGGATGAATTAAGTTGAAATAGACAGTTTTTGCATGAAAACTCATTCCTGGTGGAACTTCATAGCAAAGTACAAAGTTCGAATCGGATGGATGAATTAAGTTGAAATAGACAGTTTTTGCATGAAAACTCATTCCTGGTGGAACTTCATAGCAAAGTACAAAGTTCGAATCGGATGGATGAATTAAGTTGAAATAGACAGTTTTTGCATGAAAACTCATTCCTGGTGGAACTTCATAGCAAAGTACAAAGTTCGAATCGGATGGATCAATTTAGTTGCAATAGACAGTTTTTGCATGAAAACTCATTCCTGGTGGAACTTCATAGCAAAGTACAAAGTTCGAATCGGATGGATGAATTAAGTTGAAATAGACAGTTTTTGCATGAAAACTCATTCCCTGGTGGAACTTCATAGCAAAGTACAAAGTTTGTTTTGAATGGATCAATTTAGTTGAAATAGACAGTTTTTGCATGAAAACTCATTCCTGGTGGAACTTCATAGCAAAGTACAAAGTTCGAATCGGAATGGATGAATTAAGTTGAAATAGACAGTTTTTGCATGAAAACTCATTCCTGGTAGAACTTCATAGCAAAGTACAAAGTTCATTTTGGATGGAACGAATTAAGTTGAAATAGACAGTTTTTGCATGAAAACTCATTCCTGGTGGAACTTCATAGCAAAGTACAAAGTTCGAATCGGATGGATGAATTAAGTTGAAATAGACAGTTTTTGCATGAAAACTCATTCCTGGTAGAACTTCATAGCAAAGTACAAAGTTCATTTTGGAATGGACGAAGTAAGTTGAAATAGACAGTTTTTGCATGAAAACTCATTCCTGGT
>NW_026453781.1:0-65766 GCF_943734755.1 Anopheles moucheti | reverse complement strand
TGAAGTTCCACCAGGAATGAGTTTTCATGCAAAAACTGTCTATTTCAACTAACTTTGTCCATCCAAAACGAACTTTGTACTTTGCTATGAAGTTCTACCAGGAATGAGTTTTCATGCAAAAACTGTCTATTTCAACTAAATTGATCCATCCAAAACGAACTTTGTACTTTGCTATGAAGTTCCACCAGGAATGAGTTTTCATGCAAAAACTGTCTATTTCAACTAACTTTGTCCATCCAAAACGAACTTTGTACTTTGCTATGAAGTTCCACCAGGAATGAGTTTTTATGCAAAAACTGTCTATTTCAACTAACTTTGTCCATCCAAAACGAACTTTGTACTTTGCTATGAAGTTCCACCAGGAATGAGTTTTCATGCAAAAACTGTCTATTTCAACTAACTTTGTCCATCCAAAACGAACTTTGTACTTTGCTATGAAGTTCCACCAGGAATGAGTTTTCATGCAAAAACTGTCTATTTCAACTAAATTGATCCATCCAAAACGAACTTTGTACTTTGCTATGAAGTTCCACCAGGAATGAGTTTTTATGCAAAAAACTGTCTATCTCAACTAACTTTGTCCATCCGATTCGAACTTTGTACTTTGCTATGAAGTTCCACCAGGAATGAGTTTTCATGCAAAAACTGGCTATTTCAACTAACTTTGTCCATCCAAAACGAACTTTGTACTTTGCTATGAAGTTCCACCAGGAATGAGTTTTTATGCAAAAAACTGTCTATTTCAACTAACTTTGTCCATCCAAAACGAACTTTGTACTTTGCTATGAAGTTCCACCAGGAATGAGTTTTCATGCAAAAACTATCTATTTCAACTAACTTTGTCCATCCAAAACGAACTTTGTACTTTGCTATGAAGTTCCACCAGGAATGAGTTTTCATGCAAAAACTGTCTATTTCAACTAACTTTGTCCATCTAAAACGAACTTTGTACTTTGCTATGAAGTTCTACCAGGAATGAGTTTTCATGCAAAAACTGGCTATTTCAACTAACTTTGTCCATCCAAAACGAACTTTGTACTTTGCTATGAAGTTCCACCAGGAATGAGTTTTTATGCAAAAACTGTCTATTTCAACTAACTTTGTCCATCCAAAACGAACTTTGTACTTTGCTATGAAGTTCCACCAGGAATGAGTTTTCATGCAAAAACTGTCTATTTCAACTAACTTTGTCCATCCAAAACGAACTTTGTACTTTGCTATGAAGTTCCACCAGGAATGAGTTTTCATGCAAAAACTGTCTATTTCAACTAACTTTGTCCATCCAAAACGAACTTTGTACTTTGCTATGAAGTTCCACCAGGAATGAGTTTTTCATGCAAAAACTGTCTATTTCAACTAACTTTGTCCATCCAAAACGAACTTTGTACTTTGCTATGAAGTTCCACCAGGGAATGAGTTTTCATGCAAAAACTGTCTATTTCAACTAACTTTGTCCATCCAAAACGAACTTTGTACTTTGCTATGAAGTTCCACCAGGAATGAGTTTTCATGCAAAAACTGTCTATTTCAACTAACTTTGTCCATCCAAAACGAACTTTGTACTTTGCTATGAAGTTCCACCAGGAATGAGTTTTCATGCAAAAACTGTCTATTTCTACTAAATTGATCCATCCAAAACGAACTTTGTACTTTGCTATGAAGTTCCACCAGGAATGAGTTTTCATGCAAAAACTGTCTATTTCAACTAACTTTGTCCATCCAAAACGAACTTTGTACTTTGCTATGAAGTTCCACCAGGAATGAGTTTTTATGCAAAAAACTGTCTATTTCAACTAAATTGATCCATCCAAAACGAACTTTGTTCTTTGCTATGAAGTTCCACCAGGAATGAGTTTTTATGCAAAAACTGTCTATTTCAACTAACTTTGTCTATCCAAAACGAACTTTGTACTTTGCTATGAAGTTCCACCAGGAATGAGTTTTCATGCAAAAACTGTCTATTTCAACTAACTTTGTCCATCCAAAACGAACTTTGTACTTTGCTATGAAGTTCCACCAGGAATGAGTTTTTATGCAAAAACTGTCTATTTCAACTAACTTTGTCCATCCAAAACGAACTTTGTACTTTGCTATGAAGTTCCACCAGGAATGAGTTTTCATGCAAAAACTGTCTATTTCAACTAAATTGATCCATCCAAAACGAACTTTGTACTTTGCTATGAAGTTCCACCAGGAATGAGTTTTTATGCAAAAACTGTCTATTTCAACTAACTTTGTCCATCCAAAACGAACTTTGTACTTTGCTATGAAGTTCCACCAGGAATGAGTTTTCATGCAAAAACTGTCTATTTCAACTAACTTTGTCCATCCAAAACGAACTTTGTACTTTGCTATGAAGTTCCACCAGGAATGAGTTTTCATGCAAAAACTGTCTATTTCAACTAAATTGATCCATCCAAAACGAACTTTGTACTTTGCTATGAAGTTCCACCAGGAATGAGTTTTCATGCAAGAACTGTCTATTTCAACTAAATTGATCCATCCAAAACGAACTTTTGTACTTTGCTATGAAGTTCCACCAGGAATGAGTTTTCATGCAAAAACTGTCTATTTCAACTAACTTTGTCCATCCAAAACGAACTTTGTACTTTGCTATGAAGTTCCACCAGGAATGAGTTTTCATGCAAAAACTGTCTATTTCAACTAACTTTGTCCATCCAAAACGAACTTTGTACTTTGCTATGAAGTTCCACCAGGAATGAGTTTTCATGCAAAAACTGTCTATTTCAACTAACTTTGTCCATCCAAAACGAACTTTGTACTTTGCTATGAAGTTCCACCAGGAATGAGTTTTTATGCAAAAACTGTCTATTTCAACTAACTTTGTCCATCCAAAACGAACTTTGTACTTTGCTATGAAGTTCCACCAGGAATGAGTTTTCATGCAAAAACTGTCTATTTCAACTAAATTGATCCATCCGAAACGAATTTTGTACTTTGCTATGAAGTTCCACCAGGAATGAGTTTTCATGCAAGAACTGTCTATTTCAACTAAATTGATCCATCCAAAACGAACTTTGTACTTTGCTATGAAGTTCCACCAGGAATGAGTTTTTATGCGAAAACTGTCTATTTCAACTAACTTTGTCCATCCAAAACGAACTTTGTACTTTGCTATGAAGTTCCACCAGGAATGAGTTTTCATGCAAGAACTGTCTATTTAAACTAAATTGATCCATCCAAAACGAATTTTGTACTTTGCTATGAAGTTCCACCAGGAATGAGTTTTCATGCAAGAACTGTCTATTTAAACTAAATTGATCCATCCAAAACGAACTTTGTACTTTGCTATGAAGTTCCACCAGGAATGAGTTTTCATGCAAAAACTGTCTATTTCAACTAACTTTGTCCATCCAAAACGAACTTTGTACTTTGCTATGAAGTTCCACCAGGAATGAGTTTTCATGCAAGAACTGTCTATTTCAACTAACTTTGTCCATCCAAAACGAACTTTGTACTTTGCTATGAAGTTCCACCAGGAATGAGTTTTCATGCAAAAACTGTCTATTTAAACTAAATTGATCCATCCGAAACGAATTTTGTACTTTGCTATGAAGTTCCACCAGGAATGAGTTTTCATGCAAGAACTGTCTATTTAAACTAAATTGATCCATCCAAAACGAACTTTGTACTTTGCTATGAAGTTCCACCAGGAATGAGTTTTCATGCAAGAACTGTCTATTTAAACTAAATTGATCCATCCAAAACGAACTTTGTACTTTGCTATGAAGTTCCACCAGGAATGAGTTTTCATGCAAAAACTGTCTATTTCAACTAAATTCGTCCATCCGGTACGAACTTTGTACTTTGCTATGAAGTTCTACCAGGAACGAGTTTTCATGCAAAAACTGTCTATTTCAACTAACTTTGTCCATCCAAAACGAACTTTGTACTTTGCTATGAAGTTCCACCAGGAATGAGTTTTCATGCAAAAACTGTCTATTTCAACTAAATTGATCCATCCAAAACGAACTTTGTACTTTGCTATGAAGTTCCACCAGGAATGAGTTTTCATGCAAAAACTGTCTATTTCAACTAACTTTGTCCATCCAAAACGAACTTTGTACTTAGCTATGAAGTTCCACCAGGAATGAGTTTTCATGCAAAAACTGTCTATTTCAACTAAATTGATCCATCCAAAACGAACTTTGTACTTTGCTATGAAGTTCCACCAGGAATGAGTTTTCATGCAAAAACTGTCTATTTCAACTAAATTCATCCATCCAAAACGAACTTTGTACTTTGCTATGAAGTTCCACCAGGAATGAGTTTTCATGCAAAAACTGTCTATTTCAACTAACTTTGTCCATCCAAAACGAACTTTGTACTTTGCTATGAAGTTCCACCAGGAATGAGTTTTTATGCAAAAACTGTCTATTTCAACTAACTTTGTCCATCCAAAACGAACTTTGTACTTTGCTATGAAGTTCCACCAGGAATGAGTTTTCATGCAAAAACTGTCTATTTCAACTAACTTTGTCCATCCAAAACGAACTTTGTACTTTGCTATGAAGTTCCACCAGGAATGAGTTTTCATGCAAAAACTGTCTATTTCAACTAACTTTGTCCATCCAAAACGAACTTTGTACTTTGCTATGAAGTTCCACCAGGAATGAGTTTTTATGCAAAAACTGTCTATTTCAACTAACTTTGTCCATCCAAAACGAACTTTGTACTTTGCTATGAAGTTCCACCAGGAATGAGTTTTCATGCAAAAACTGTCTATTTCAACTAACTTTGTCCGTCCAAAACGAACTTTGTACTTTGCTATGAAGTTCCACCAGGAATGAGTTTTCATGCAAAAACTGTCTATTTCAACTAACTTTGTCCATCCAAAACGAACTTTGTACTTTGCTATGAAGCTCCACCAGGAATGAGTTTTCATGCAAAAACTGTCTATTTTAACTAAATTGATCCATCCAAAACGAACTTTGTACTTTGCTATGAAGTTCCACCAGGAATGAGTTTTCATGCAAGAACTGTCTATTTCAACTAAATTGATCCATCCAAAACGAACTTTGTACTTTGCTATGAAGTTCCACCAGGAATGAGTTTTCATGCAAAAACTGTCTATTTCAACTAAATTGATCCATCCAAAACGAACTTTGTACTTTGCTATGAAGCTCCACCAGGAATGAGTTTTCATGCACAAACTGTCTTTTTTAACTTAATTGATCCATCCAAAACGAACTTTGTACTTTGCTATGAAGTTCCACCAGGAATGAGTTTTCATGCAAGAACTGTCTATTTCAACTAAATTGATCCATCCAAAACGAACTTTGTACTTTGCTATGAAGTTCCACCAGGAATGAGTTTTTATGCAAAAACTGTCTATTTCAACTAACTTTGTCCATCCAAAACGAACTTTGTGCTTTGCTATGAAGTTCCACCAGGAATGAGTTTTCATGCAAAAACTGTCTATTTCAACTAAATTGATCCATCCAAAACGAACTTTGTACTTTGTTATGAAGTTCCACCAGGAATGAGTTTTTATGCAAAAACTGTCTATTTCAACTAACTTTGTCCATCCAAAACGAACTTTGTACTTTGCTATGAAGTTCCACCAGGAATGAGTTTTCATGCAAAAACTGTCTATTTCTACTAAATTGATCCATCCAAAACGAACTTTGTACTTTGCTATGAAGTTCCACCAGGAATGAGTTTTCATGCAAAAACTGTCTATTTCAACTAAATTGATCCATCCAAAACGAACTTTGTACTTTGCTATGAAGTTCCACCAGGAATGAGTTTTTATGCAAAAACTGTCTATTTCAACTAACTTTGTCCATCCAAAACGAACTTTGTACTTTGCTATGAAGTTCCACCAGGAATGAGTTTTTATGCAAAAACTGTCTATTTCAACTAACTTTGTCCATCCAAAACGAACTTTGTACTTTGTTATGAAGTTCCACCAGGAATGAGTTTTTATGCAAAAACTGTCTATTTCAACTAACTTTGTCCATCCAAAACGAACTTTGTACTTTGCTATGAAGTTCCACCAGGAATGAGTTTTCATGCAAGAACTGTCTATTTCAACTAAATTGATCCATCCGAAACGAACTTTGTACTTTGCTATGAAGTTCCACCAGGAATGAGTTTTTATGCAAAAACTGTCTATTTCAACTAACTTTGTCCATCCAAAACGAACTTTGTACTTTGCTATGAAGTTCCACCAGGAATGAGTTTTCATGCAAAAACTGTCTATTTCAACTAACTTTGTCCATCCAAAACGAACTTTGTACTTTGCTATGAAGTTCCACCAGGAATGAGTTTTTATGCAAAAACTGTCTATTTCAACTAACTTTGTCCATCGAAAACGAACTTTGTACTTTGCTATGAAGTTCCACCAGGAATGAGTTTTCATGCAAAAACTGTCTATTTCAACTAACTTTGTCCATCCAAAACGAACTTTGTACTTTGCTATGAAGTTCCACCAGGAATGAGTTTTCATGCAAAAACTGTCTATTTCAACTAAATTGATCCATCCAAAACGAACTTTGTACTTTGCTATGAAGTTCCACCAGGAATGAGTTTTTATGCAAAAACTGTCTATTTCAACTAACTTTGTCTATCCAAAACGAACTTTGTACTTTGCTATGAAGTTCCACCAGGAATGAGTTTTCATGCAAAAACTGTCTATTTCAACTAACTTTGTCCATCCAAAACGAACTTTGTACTTTGCTATGAAGTTCCACCAGGAATGAGTTTTCATGCAAAAACTGTCTATTTCAACTAAATTGATCCATCCAAAACGAACTTTGTACTTTGCTATGAAGTTCCACCAGGAATGAGTTTTTATGCAAAAACTGTCTATTTCAACTAACTTTGTCCATCCAAAACGAACTTTGTACTTTGCTATGAAGTTCCACCAGGAATGAGTTTTCATGCAAAAACTGTCTATTTCAACTAACTTTGTCCATCCAAAACGAACTTTGTACTTTGCTATGAAGTTCCACCAGGAATGAGTTTTCATGCAAAAACTGTCTATTTCAACTAACTTTGTCCATCCAAAACGAACTTTGTACTTTGCTATGAAGTTCCACCAGGAATGAGTTTTCATGCAAAAACTGTCTATTTCAACTAACTTTGTCCATCCAAAACGAACTTTGTACTTTGCTATGAAGTTCCACCAGGAATGAGTTTTCATGCAAAAACTGTCTATTTCAACTAAATTGATCCATCCAAAACGAACTTTGTACTTTGCTATGAAGTTCCACCAGGAATGAGTTTTTATGCAAAAACTGTCTATTTCAACTAACTTTGTCCATCCAAAACGAACTTTGTACTTTGCTATGAAGTTCCACCAGGAATGAGTTTTCATGCAAAAACTGTCTATTTCAACTAACTTTGTCCATCCAAAACGAACTTTGTACTTTGCTATGAAGTTCCACCAGGAATGAGTTTTCATGCAAAAACTGTCTATTTCAACTAACTTTGTCCATCCAAAACGAACTTTGTACTTTGCTATGAAGTTCCACCAGGAATGAGTTTTCATGCAAAAACTGTCTATTTCAACTAACTTTGTCCATCCAAAACGAACTTTGTACTTTGCTATGAAGTTCCACCAGGAATGAGTTTTTATGCAAAAACTGTCTATTTCAACTAACTTTGTCCATCCAAAACGAACTTTGTACTTTGCTATGAAGTTCCACCAGGAATGAGTTTTCATGCAAAAACTGTCTATTTCAACTAACTTTGTCCATCCAAAACGAACTTTGTACTTTGCTATGAAGTTCCACCAGGAATGAGTTTTCATGCAAAAACTGTCTATTTCAACTAACTTTGTCCATCCAAAACGAACTTTGTACTTTGCTATGAAGTTCCACCAGGAATGAGTTTTTATGCAAAAACTGTCTATTTCAACTAACTTTGTCCATCCAAAACGAACTTTGTACTTTGCTATGAAGTTCCACCAGGAATGAGTTTTCATGCAAAAACTGTCTATTTCAACTAACTTTGTCCATCCAAAACGAACTTTGTACTTTGCTATGAAGTTCCACCAGGAATGAGTTTTTATGCAAAAACTGTCTATTTCAACTAACTTTGTCCATCCAAAACGAACTTTGTACTTTGCTATGAAGTTCCACCAGGAATGAGTTTTCATGCAAAAACTGTCTATTTCAACTAACTTTGTCCATCCAAAACGAACTTTGTACTTTGCTATGAAGTTCCACCAGGAATGAGTTTTCATGCAAAAACTGTCTATTTCAACTAAATTGATCCTTCCAAAACGAACTTTGTACTTTGCTATGAAGTTCCACCAGGAATGAGTTTTTATGCAAAAACTGTCTATTTCAACTAACTTTGTCCATCCAAAACGAACTTTGTACTTTGCTATGAAGTTCCACCAGGAATGAGTTTTCATGCAAAAACTGTCTATTTCAACTAACTTTGTCCATCCAAAACGAACTTTGTACTTTGCTATGAAGTTCCACCAGGAATGAGTTTTCATGCAAAAACTGTCTATTTCAACTAAATTGATCCATCCAAAACGAACTTTGTACTTTGCTATGAAGTTCCACCAGGAATGAGTTTTTATGCAAAAACGGTCTATCTCAACTAACTTTGTCCATCCGATTCGAACTTTGTACTTTGCTATGAAGTTCCACCAGGAATGAGTTTTCATGCAAAAACTGGCTATTTCAACTAAATTGATCCATCCAAAACGAACTTTGTACTTTGCTATGAAGTTCCACCAGGAATGAGTTTTCATGCAAAAACTGTCTATTTCAACTAACTTTGTCCATCCAAAACGAACTTTGTACTTTGCTATGAAGTTCCACCAGGAATGAGTTTTCATGCAAAAACTGTCTATTTCAACTAACTTTGTCCATCCAAAACGAACTTTGTACTTTGCTATGAAGTTCCACCAGGAATGAGTTTTTATGCAAAAACTGTCTATTTCAACTAACTTTGTCCATCCAAAACGAACTTTGTACTTTGCTATGAAGTTCCACCAGGAATGAGTTTTCATGCAAAAACTGTCTATTTCAACTAACTTTGTCCATCCAAAACGAACTTTGTACTTTGCTATGAAGTTCCACCAGGAATGAGTTTTCATGCAAAAACTGTCTATTTCAACTAACTTTGTCCATCCAAAACGAACTTTGTACTTTGCTATGAAGTTCCACCAGGAATGAGTTTTCATGCAAAAACTGTCTATTTCTACTAAATTGATCCATCCAAAACGAACTTTGTACTTTGCTATGAAGTTCCACCAGGAATGAGTTTTCATGCAAAAACTGGCTATTTCAACTAAATTGATCCATCCAAAACGAACTTTGTACTTTGCTATGAAGTTCCACCAGGAATGAGTTTTCATGCAAAAACTGTCTATTTCAACTAACTTTGTCCATCCAAAACGAACTTTGTACTTTGCTATGAAGTTCCACCAGGAATGAGTTTTCATGCAAAAACTGTCTATTTCAACTAACTTTGTCCATCCAAAACGAACTTTGTACTTTGCTATGAAGTTCCACCAGGAATGAGTTTTTATGCAAAAACTGTCTATTTCAACTAACTTTGTCCATCCAAAACGAACTTTGTACTTTGCTATGAAGTTCCACCAGGAATGAGTTTTTATGCAAAAACTGTCTATTTCAACTAACTTTGTCCATCCAAAACGAACTTTGTACTTTGCTATGAAGTTCCACCAGGAATGAGTTTTCATGCAAAAACAGTCTATTTCAACTAAATTGATCCATCCAAAACGAACTTTGTACTTTGCTATGAAGTTCCACCAGGAATGAGTTTTTATGCAAAAACTGGCTATTTCAACTAACTTTGTCCATCCGATTCGAACTTTGTACTTTGCTATGAAGTTCCACCAGGAATGAGTTTTCATGCAAAAACTGGCTATTTCAACTAAATTGATCCATCCAAAACGAACTTTGTACTTTGCTATGAAGTTCCACCAGGAATGAGTTTTCATGCAAAAACTGTCTATTTCAACTAACTTTGTCCATCCAAAACGAACTTTGTACTTTGCTATGAAGTTCCACCAGGAATGAGTTTTTATGCAAAAACTGTCTATTTCAACTAACTTTGTCCATACAAAACGAACTTTGTACTTTGCTATGAAGTTCCACCAGGAATGAGTTTTCATGCAAAAACTGTCTATTTCAACTAACTTTGTCCATCCAAAACGAACTTTGTACTTTGCTATGAAGTTCCACCAGGAATGAGTTTTCATGCAAAAACTGTCTATTTCAACTAAATTGATCCATCCAAAACGAACTTTGTACTTTGCTATGAAGTTCCACCAGGAATGAGTTTTTATGCAAAAACTGTCTATCTCAACTAACTTTGTCCATCCGATTCGAACTTTGTACTTTGCTATGAAGTTCCACCAGGAATGAGTTTTCATGCAAAAACTGGCTATTTCAACTAACTTTGTCCATCCAAAACGAACTTTGTACTTTGCTATGAAGTTCCACCAGGAATGAGTTTTTATGCAAAAACTGTCTATTTCAACTAACTTTGTCCATCCAAAACGAACTTTGTACTTTGCTATGAAGTTCCACCAGGAATGAGTTTTCATGCAAAAACTGTCTATTTCAACTAACTTTGTCCATCCAAAACGAACTTTGTACTTTGCTATGAAGTTCCACCAGGAATGAGTTTTCATGCAAAAACTGTCTATTTCAACTAACTTTGTCCATCCAAAACGAACTTTGTACTTTGCTATGAAGTTCTACCAGGAATGAGTTTTCATGCAAAAACTGTCTATTTCAACTAAATTGATCCATCCAAAACGAACTTTGTACTTTGCTATGAAGTTCCACCAGGAATGAGTTTTCATGCAAAAACTGTCTATTTCAACTAACTTTGTCCATCCAAAACGAACTTTGTACTTTGCTATGAAGTTCCACCAGGAATGAGTTTTTATGCAAAAACTGTCTATTTCAACTAACTTTGTCCATCCAAAACGAACTTTGTACTTTGCTATGAAGTTCCACCAGGAATGAGTTTTCATGCAAAAACTGTCTATTTCAACTAACTTTGTCCATCCAAAACGAACTTTGTACTTTGCTATGAAGTTCCACCAGGAATGAGTTTTCATGCAAAAACTGTCTATTTCAACTAAATTGATCCATCCAAAACGAACTTTGTACTTTGCTATGAAGTTCCACCAGGAATGAGTTTTTATGCAAAAACTGTCTATCTCAACTAACTTTGTCCATCCGATTCGAACTTTGTACTTTGCTATGAAGTTCCACCAGGAATGAGTTTTCATGCAAAAACTGGCTATTTCAACTAACTTTGTCCATCCAAAACGAACTTTGTACTTTGCTATGAAGTTCCACCAGGAATGAGTTTTTATGCAAAAACTGTCTATTTCAACTAACTTTGTCCATCCAAAACGAACTTTGTACTTTGCTATGAAGTTCCACCAGGAATGAGTTTTCATGCAAAAACTATCTATTTCAACTAACTTTGTCCATCCAAAACGAACTTTGTACTTTGCTATGAAGTTCCACCAGGAATGAGTTTTCATGCAAAAACTGTCTATTTCAACTAACTTTGTCCATCTAAAACGAACTTTGTACTTTGCTATGAAGTTCTACCAGGAATGAGTTTTCATGCAAAAACTGGCTATTTCAACTAACTTTGTCCATCCAAAACGAACTTTGTACTTTGCTATGAAGTTCCACCAGGAATGAGTTTTTATGCAAAAACTGTCTATTTCAACTAACTTTGTCCATCCAAAACGAACTTTGTACTTTGCTATGAAGTTCCACCAGGAATGAGTTTTCATGCAAAAACTGTCTATTTCAACTAACTTTGTCCATCCAAAACGAACTTTGTACTTTGCTATGAAGTTCCACCAGGAATGAGTTTTCATGCAAAAACTGTCTATTTCAACTAACTTTGTCCATCCAAAACGAACTTTGTACTTTGCTATGAAGTTCCACCAGGAATGAGTTTTCATGCAAAAACTGTCTATTTCAACTAACTTTGTCCATCCAAAACGAACTTTGTACTTTGCTATGAAGTTCCACCAGGAATGAGTTTTCATGCAAAAACTGTCTATTTCAACTAACTTTGTCCATCCAAAACGAACTTTGTACTTTGCTATGAAGTTCCACCAGGAATGAGTTTTCATGCAAAAACTGTCTATTTCAACTAACTTTGTCCATCCAAAACGAACTTTGTACTTTGCTATGAAGTTCCACCAGGAATGAGTTTTCATGCAAAAACTGTCTATTTCTACTAAATTGATCCATCCAAAACGAACTTTGTACTTTGCTATGAAGTTCCACCAGGAATGAGTTTTCATGCAAAAACTGTCTATTTCAACTAACTTTGTCCATCCAAAACGAACTTTGTACTTTGCTATGAAGTTCCACCAGGAATGAGTTTTTATGCAAAAACTGTCTATTTCAACTAAATTGATCCATCCAAAACGAACTTTGTTCTTTGCTATGAAGTTCCACCAGGAATGAGTTTTTATGCAAAAACTGTCTATTTCAACTAACTTTGTCTATCCAAAACGAACTTTGTACTTTGCTATGAAGTTCCACCAGGAATGAGTTTTCATGCAAAAACTGTCTATTTCAACTAACTTTGTCCATCCAAAACGAACTTTGTACTTTGCTATGAAGTTCCACCAGGAATGAGTTTTTATGCAAAAACTGTCTATTTCAACTAACTTTGTCCATCCAAAACGAACTTTGTACTTTGCTATGAAGTTCCACCAGGAATGAGTTTTCATGCAAAAACTGTCTATTTCAACTAAATTGATCCATCCAAAACGAACTTTGTACTTTGCTATGAAGTTCCACCAGGAATGAGTTTTTATGCAAAAACTGTCTATTTCAACTAACTTTGTCCATCCAAAACGAACTTTGTACTTTGCTATGAAGTTCCACCAGGAATGAGTTTTCATGCAAAAACTGTCTATTTCAACTAACTTTGTCCATCCAAAACGAACTTTGTACTTTGCTATGAAGTTCCACCAGGAATGAGTTTTCATGCAAAAACTGTCTATTTCAACTAAATTGATCCATCCAAAACGAACTTTGTACTTTGCTATGAAGTTCCACCAGGAATGAGTTTTTATGCAAAAACTGTCTATTTCAACTAACTTTGTCCATCCAAAACGAACTTTGTACTTTGCTATGAAGTTCCACCAGGAATGAGTTTTCATGCAAAAACTGTCTATTTCAACTAACTTTGTCCATCCAAAACGAACTTTGTACTTTGCTATGAAGTTCCACCAGGAATGAGTTTTCATGCAAAAACTGTCTATTTTAACTAAATTGATCCATCCAAAACGAACTTTGTACTTTGCTATGAAGTTCCACCAGGAATGAGTTTTCATGCAAAAACTGTATATTTCAACTTAATTCGTCCATCCGATACGAACTTTGTACTTTGCTATGAAGTTCCACCAGGAATGAGTTTTCATGCAAGAACTGTCTATTTCAACTAACTTTGTCCATCCAAAACGAACTTTGTACTTTGCTATGAAGTTCCACCAGGAATGAGTTTTCATGCAAAAACTGTCTATTTCAACTAACTTTGTCCATCCAAAACGAACTTTGTACTTTGCTATGAAGTTCCACCAGGAATGAGTTTTTATGCAAAAACTGTCTATTTCAACTAACTTTGTCTATCCAAAACGAACTTTGTACTTTGCTATGAAGTTCCACCAGGAATGAGTTTTCATGCAAAAACTGTCTATTTCAACTAACTTTGTCCATCCAAAACGAACTTTGTACTTTGCTATGAAGTTCCACCAGGAATGAGTTTTTATGCAAAAACTGTCTATTTCAACTAACTTTGTCCATCCAAAACGAACTTTGTACTTTGCTATGAAGTTCCACCAGGAATGAGTTTTCATGCAAAAACTGTCTATTTCAACTAAATTGATCCATCCAAAACGAACTTTGTACTTTGCTATGAAGTTCCACCAGGAATGAGTTTTTATGCAAAAACTGTCTATTTCAACTAACTTTGTCCATCCAAAACGAACTTTGTACTTTGCTATGAAGTTCCACCAGGAATGAGTTTTCATGCAAAAACTGTCTATTTCAACTAACTTTGTCCATCCAAAACGAACTTTGTACTTTGCTATGAAGTTCCACCAGGAATGAGTTTTCATGCAAAAACTGTCTATTTCAACTAAATTGATCCATCCAAAACGAACTTTGTACTTTGCTATGAAGTTCCACCAGGAATGAGTTTTTATGCAAAAACTGTCTATTTCAACTAACTTTGTCCATCCAAAACGAACTTTGTACTTTGCTATGAAGTTCCACCAGGAATGAGTTTTCATGCAAAAACTGTCTATTTCAACTAACTTTGTCCATCCAAAACGAACTTTGTACTTTGCTATGAAGTTCCACCAGGAATGAGTTTTCATGCAAAAACTGTCTATTTTAACTAAATTGATCCATCCAAAACGAACTTTGTACTTTGCTATGAAGTTCCACCAGGAATGAGTTTTCATGCAAAAACTGTATATTTCAACTAAATTGATCCATCCAAAACGAACTTTGTTCTTTGCTATGAAGTTCCACCAGGAATGAGTTTTCATGCAAAAACTGTCTATTTCAACTTAATTCGTCCATCCGATACGAACTTTGTACTTTGCTATGAAGTTCCACCAGGAATGAGTTTTCATGCAAGAACTGTCTATTTCAACTAACTTTGTCCATCCAAAACGAACTTTGTACTTTGCTATGAAGTTCCACCAGGAATGAGTTTTCATGCAAAAACTGTCTATTTCAACTAACTTTGTCCATCCAAAACGAACTTTGTACTTTGCTATGAAGTTCCACCAGGAATGAGTTTTCAGGCAAAAACTGTCTATTTCAACTAACTTTGTCCATCCAAAACGAACTTTGTACTTTGCTATGAAGTTCCACCAGGAATGAGTTTTCATGCAAAAACTGTCTATTTCAACTAAATTGATCCATCCAAAACGAACTTTGTACTTTGCTATGAAGTTCCACCAGGAATGAGTTTTCATGCAAAAACTGTCTATTTCAACTAAATTGATCCATCCAAAACGAACTTTGTTCTTTGCTATGAAGTTCCACCAGGAATGAGTTTTCATGCAAAAACTGTCTATTTCAACTTAATTCGTCCATCCAAAACGAACTTTGTACTTTGCTATGAAGTTCCACCAGGAATGAGTTTTCATGCAAAAACTGTCTATTTCAACTAAATTGATCCATCCAAAACGAACTTTGTACTTTGCTATGAAGTTCTACCAGGAATGAGTTTTCATGCAAGAACTGTCTATTTCAACTAAATTGGTGCATCCGATACGAACTTTGTACTTTGCTATGAAGTTCCACCAGGAATGAGTTTTCATGCAAGAACTGTCTATTTCAACTAAATTGGTGCATCCGATACGAACTTTGTTCTTTGCTATGAAGTTCCACCAGGAATGAGTTTACATGCAAAAACTGTCTATTTCAACTAAATTGATCCATCCAAAACAAACTTTGTACTTTGCTATGAAGTTCTACCAGGAATGAGTTTTCATGCAAAAACTGTCTATTTCAACTAAATTGATCCATCCAAAACGAACTTTGTACTTTGCTATGAAGTTCTACCAGGAATGAGTTTTCATGCAAGAACTGTCTATTTCAACTAACTTTGTCCATCCAAAACGAACTTTGTACTTTGCTATGAAGTTCCACCAGGAATGAGTTTTCATGCAAAAACTGTCTATTTCAACTAACTTTGTCCTTCCAAAACGAACTTTGTACTTTGCTATGAAGTTCCACCAGGAATGAGTTTTCATGCAAAAACTGTCTATTTCAACTAACTTTGTCCATCCAAAACGAACTTTGTACTTTGCTATGAAGTTCCACCAGGAATGAGTTTTCATGCAAAAACTGTCTATTTCAACTAAATTGATCCATCCAAAACGAACTTTGTACTTTGCTATGAAGTTCCACCAGGAATGAGTTTTCATGCAAAAACTGTCTATTTCAACTAACTTTGTCCATCCAAAACGAACTTTGTACTTTGCTATGAAGTTCCACCAGGAATGAGTTTTCATGCAAAAACTGTCTATTTTAACTAAATTGATCCATCCAAAACGAACTTTGTACTTTGCTATGAAGTTCCACCAGGAATGAGTTTTCATGCAAAACTGTCTATTTCAACTAAATTGATCCATCCAAAACGAACTTTGTTCTTTGCTATGAAGTTCCACCAGGAATGAGTTTTCATGCAAGAACTGTCTATTTCAACTAAATTGTTCCATCCGATACGAACTTTGTACTTTGCTATGAAGTTCTACCAGGAATGAGTTTTCATGCAAGAACTGTCTATTTCAACTAAATTGATCCATCCAAAACGAACTTTGTACTTTGCTATGAAGTTCCACCAGGAATGAGTTTTTATGCAAAAACTGTCTATTTTAACTAAATTGATCCATCCAAAACGAACTTTGTACTTTGCTATGAAGTTCCACCAGGAATGAGTTTTCATGCAAAAACTGTCTATTTCAACTAAATTGATCCATCCAAAACGAACTTTGTACTTTGCTATGAAGTTCCACCAGGAATGAGTTTTCATGCAAAAACTGTCTATTTCAACTTAATTCGTCCATCCGATACGAACTTTGTACTTTGCTATGAAGTTCTACCAGGAATGAGTTTTCATGCAAGAACTGTCTATTTCAACTAACTTTGTCCATCCAAAACGAACTTTGTACTTTGCTATGAAGTTCCACCAGGAATGAGTTTTCATACAAAAAATGTCTATTTCAACTAAATTGATCCATCCAAAACGAACTTTGTACTTTGCTATGAAGTTCCACCAGGAATGAGTTTTCATGCAAAAACTGTCTATTTCAACTTAATTCGTCCATCCGATACGAACTTTGTACTTTGCTATGAAGTTCTACCAGGAATGAGTTTTCATGCAAGAACTGTCTATTTCAACTAACTTTGTCCATCCAAAACGAACTTTGTACTTTGCTATGAAGTTCCACCAGGAATGAGTTTTCATGCAAAAAATGTCTATTTCAACTAAATTGATCCATCCAAAACGAACTTTGTACTTTGCTATGAAGTTCCACCAGGAATGAGTTTTCATGCAAAAACTGTCTATTTCAACTAACTTTGTCCATCCAAAACGAACTTTGTACTTTGCTATGAAGTTCCACCAGGAATGAGTTTTCATGCAAAAACTGTCTATTTCAACTAAATTGATCCATCCAAAACGAACTTTGTACTTTGCTATGAAGTTCCACCAGGAATGAGTTTTCATGCAAAAACTGTCTATTTCAACTAAATTGATCCATCCAAAACGAACTTTGTTCTTTGCTATGAAGTTCTACCAGGAATGAGTTTTCATGCAAAAACTGTCTATTTCAACTTAATTCGTCCATCCGATACGAACTTTGTACTTTGCTATGAAGTTCTACCAGGAATGAGTTTTCATGCAAGAACTGTCTATTTCAACTAACTTTGTCCATCCAAAACGAACTTTGTACTTTGCTATGAAGTTCCACCAGGAATGAGTTTTCATGCAAAAACTGTCTATTTCAACTAAATTGATCCATCCAAAACGAACTTTGTACTTTGCTATGAAGTTCCACCAGGAATGAGTTTTCATGCAAAAACTGTCTATTTCAACTAACTTTGTCCATCCAAAACGAACTTTGTACTTTGCTATGAAGTTCCACCAGGAATGAGTTTTCATGCAAAAACTGTCTATTTCAACTAAATTGATCCATCCAAAACGAACTTTGTTCTTTGCTATGAAGTTCCACCAGGAATGAGTTTTCATGCAAAAACTGTCTATTTCAACTAACTTTGTCCATCCAAAACGAACTTTGTACTTTGCTATGAAGTTCCACCAGGAATGAGTTTTCATGCAAAAACTGTCTATTTCAACTTAATTCGTCCATCCAAAACGAACTTTGTACTTTGCTATGAAGTTCCACCAGGAATGAGTTTTCATGCAAGAACTGTCTATTTCAACTAACTTTGTCCATCCAAAACGAACTTTGTACTTTGCTATGAAGTTCCACCAGGAATGAGTTTTCATACAAAAACTGTCTATTTCAACTTAATTCGTCCATCCAAAACGAACTTTGTACTTTGCTATGAAGTTCCACCAGGAATGAGTTTTTATGCAAGAACTGTCTATTTCAACTTAATTCGTCCATCTGATTCGAACTTTGTACTTTGCTATGAAGTTCCACCAGGAATGAGTTTTCATACAAAAACTGTCTATTTCAACTTAATTCGTCCATCCAAAACGAACTTTGTACTTTGCTATGAAGTTCCACCAGGAATGAGTTTTCATGCAAAAACTGCTATACTTTGCTATGAAGGAATGAGTTTTCATGCAAAAACTGTCTATTTCAACTAACTTTGTTCATCTAAAACGAACTTTGTACTTTGCTATGAAGTTCCACCAGGAATGAGTTTTCATGCAAAAACTGTCTATTTCAACTTAATTCGTCCATCCGATACGAACTTTGTACTTTGCTATGAAGTTCCACCAGGAATGAGTTTTCATGCAAGAACTGTCTATTTCAACTAAATTGATCCATCCAAAACGAACTTTGTACTTTGCTATGAAGTTCTACCAGGAATGAGCTTTCATGCAAAAACTGTCTATTTCAACTTAATTCGTCCATCTGATTCGAACTTTGTACTTTGCTATGAAGTTCCACCAGGAATGAGTTTTCATACAAAAACTGTCTATTTCAACTTAATTCGTCCATCCAAAACGAACTTTGTACTTTGCTATGAAGTTCCACCAGGAATGAGTTTTCATGCAAAAACTGTCTATTTCAACTAACTTTGTCCATCTAAAACGAACTTTGTACTTTGCTATGAAGTTCCACCAGGAATGAGTTTTCATACAAAAACTGTCTATTTCAACTTAATTCGTCCATCCAAAACGAACTTTGTACTTTGCTATGAAGTTCCACCAGGAATGAGTTTTTATGCAAGAACTGTCTATTTCAACTTAATTCGTCCATCTGATTCGAACTTTGTACTTTGCTATGAAGTTCCACCAGGAATGAGTTTTCATACAAAAACTGTCTATTTCAACTTAATTCGTCCATCCAAAACGAACTTTGTACTTTGCTATGAAGTTCCACCAGGAATGAGTTTTCATGCAAAAACTGTCTATTTCAACTAACTTTGTCCATCCAAAACGAACTTTGTACTTTGCTATGAAGTTCCACCAGGAATGAGTTTTCATGCAAAAACTGTCTATTTCAACTAAATTGATCCATCCAAAACGAACTTTGTACTTTGCTATGAAGTTCCACCAGGAATGAGTTTTCATGCAAAAACTGTCTATTTCAACTAAATTGATCCATCCAAAACGAACTTTGTACTTTGCTATGAAGTTCCACCAGGAATGAGTTTTCATGCAAAAACTGTCTATTTCAACTAACTTTGTCCATCCAAAACGAACTTTGTACTTTGCTATGAAGTTCCACCAGGAATGAGTTTTCATGCAAAAACTGTCTATTTCAACTAACTTTGTCCATCCAAAACGAACTTTGTACTTTGCTATGAAGTTCCACCAGGAATGAGTTTTCATGCAAAAACTGTCTATTTCAACTAACTTTGTCCATCCAAAACGAACTTTGTACTTTGCTATGAAGTTCCACCAGGAATGAGTTTTCATACAAAAACTGTCTATTTCAACTTAATTCGTCCATCCAAAACGAACTTTGTACTTTGCTATGAAGTTCCACCAGGAATGAGTTTTTATGCAAGAACTGTCTATTTCAACTTAATTCGTCCATCTGATTCGAACTTTGTACTTTGCTATGAAGTTCCACCAGGAATGAGTTTTCATACAAAAACTGTCTATTTCAACTTAATTCGTCCATCCAAAACGAACTTTGTACTTTGCTATGAAGTTCCACCAGGAATGAGTTTTCATGCAAAAACTGTCTATTTCAACTTAATTCGTCCATCCAAAACGAACTTTGTACTTTGCTATGAAGTTCCACCAGGAATGAGTTTTCATGCAAAAACTGTCTATTTCAACTAACTTTGTCCATCCAAAACGAACTTTGTACTTTGCTATGAAGTTCCACCAGGAATGAGTTTTCATACAAAAACTGTCTATTTCAACTAACTTTGTCCATCCAAAACGAACTTTGTACTTTGCTATGAAGTTCCACCAGGAATGAGTTTTCATGCAAAAACTGTCTATTTCAACTAACTTTGTCCATCTGATTCGAACTTTGTACTTTGCTATGAAGTTCCACCAGGAATGAGTTTTCATACAAAAACTGTCTATTTCAACTTAATTCGTCCATCCAAAACGAACTTTGTACTTTGCTATGAAGTTCCACCAGGAATGAGTTTTCATGCAAAAACTGTCTATTTCAACTAAATTGATCCATCCAAAACGAACTTTGTACTTTGCTATGAAGTTCCACCAGGAATGAGTTTTCATACAAAAACTGTCTATTTCAACTAACTTTGTCCATCCAAAACGAACTTTGTACTTTGCTATGAATTTCCACCAGGAATGAGTTTTCATGCAAAAACTGTCTATTTCAACTTAATTCGTCCATCTGATTCGAACTTTGTACTTTGCTATGAAGTTCCACCAGGAATGAGTTTTCATACAAAAACTGTCTATTTCAACTTAATTCGTCCATCCAAAACGAACTTTGTACTTTGCTATGAAGTTCCACCAGGAATGAGTTTTCATGCAAAAACTGTCTATTTCAACTAAATTGATCCATCCAAAACGAACTTTGTACTTTGCTATGAAGTTCCACCAGGAATGAGTTTTCATGCAAAAACTGTCTATTTCAACTAACTTTGTCCATCCAAAACGAACTTTGTACTTTGCTATGAAGTTCCACCAGGAATGAGTTTTCATGCAAAAACTGTCTATTTCAACTTAATTCGTCCATCTGATTCGAACTTTGTACTTTGCTATGAAGTTCCACCAGGAATGAGTTTTCATACAAAAACTGTCTATTTCAACTTAATTCGTCCATCCAAAACGAACTTTGTACTTTGCTATGAAGTTCCACCAGGAATGAGTTTTCATGCAAAAACTGTCTATTTCAACTAACTTTGTCCATCCAAAACGAACTTTGTACTTTGCTATGAAGTTCCACCAGGAATGAGTATTCATGCAAAAACTGTCTATTTCAACTAACTTTGTCCATCTGATTCGAACTTTGTACTTTGCTATGAAGTTCCACCAGGAATGAGTTTTCATACAAAAACTGTCTATTTCAACTTAATTCGTCCATCCAAAACGAACTTTGTACTTTGCTATGAAGTTCCACCAGGAATGAGTTTTCATGCAAAAACTGTCTATTTCAACTAACTTTGTCCATCCAAAACGAACTTTGTACTTTGCTATGAAGTTCCACCAGGAATGAGTTTTCATGCAAAAATTGTCTATTTCAACTAACTTTGTCCATCCAAAACGAACTTTGTACTTTGCTATGAAGTTCCACCAGGAATGAGTTTTCATGCAAAAACTGTCTATTTCAACTAAATTGATCCATCCAAAACGAACTTTGTACTTTGCTATGAAGTTCCACCAGGAATGAGTTTTCATGCAAAAACTGTCTATTTCAACTAAATTGATCCATCCAAAACGAACTTTGTACTTTGTTATGAAGTTCCACCAGGAATGAGTTTTTATGCAAAAACTGTCTATTTCAACTAACTTTGTCCATCCAAAACGAACTTTGTACTTTGCTATGAAGTTCCACCAGGAATGAGTTTTCATGCAAAAACTGTCTATTTCAACTAACTTTGTCCATCCAAAACGAACTTTGTACTTTGCTATGAAGTTCCACCAGGAATGAGTTTTTATGCAAAAACTGTCTATTTCAACTTAATTCGTCCATCCAAAACGAACTTTGTACTTTGCTATGAAGTTCCACCAGGAATGAGTTTTCATGCAAAAACTGTCTATTTCAACTAACTTTGTCCATCTAAAACGAACTTTGTACTTTGCTATGAAGTTCCACCAGGAATGAGTTTTCATGCAAAAACTGTCTATTTCAACTAAATTGATCCATCCAAAACGAACTTTGTACTTTGCTATGAAGTTCCACCAGGAATGAGTTTTCATGCAAAAACTGTCTATTTCAACTAAATTGATCCATCCAAAACGAACTTTGTACTTTGTTATGAAGTTCCACCAGGAATGAGTTTTTATGCAAAAACTGTCTATTTCAACTAACTTTGTCCATCCAAAACGAACTTTGTACTTTGCTATGAAGTTCCACCAGGAATGAGTTTTCATGCAAAAACTGTCTATTTCAACTAACTTTGTCCATCCAAAACGAACTTTGTACTTTGCTATGAAGTTCCACCAGGAATGAGTTTTCATACAAAAACTGTCTATTTCAACTTAATTCGTCCATCCAAAACGAACTTTGTACTTTGCTATGAAGTTCCACCAGGAATGAGTTTTCATGCAAAAACTGTCTATTTCAACTAACTTTGTCCATCCAAAACGAACTTTGTACTTTGCTATGAAGTTCCACCAGGAATGAGTTTTCATGCAAAAACTGTCTATTTCAACTTAATTCGTCCATCTGATTCGAACTTTGTACTTTGCTATGAAGTTCCACCAGGAATGAGTTTTCATACAAAAACTGTCTATTTCAACTTAATTCGTCCATCCAAAACGAACTTTGTACTTTGCTATGAAGTTCCACCAGGAATGAGTTTTCATGCAAAAACTGTCTATTTCAACTAACTTTGTCCATCCAAAACGAACTTTGTACTTTGCTATGAAGTTCCACCAGGAATGAGTTTTCATGCAAAAATTGTCTATTTCAACTAACTTTGTCCATCCAAAACGAACTTTGTACTTTGCTATGAAGTTCCACCAGGAATGAGTTTTCATGCAAAAACTGTCTATTTCAACTAAATTGATCCATCCAAAACGAACTTTGTACTTTGCTATGAAGTTCCACCAGGAATGAGTTTTCATGCAAAAACTGTCTATTTCAACTAAATTGATCCATCCAAAACGAACTTTGTACTTTGTTATGAAGTTCCACCAGGAATGAGTTTTTATGCAAAAACTGTCTATTTCAACTAACTTTGTCCATCCAAAACGAACTTTGTACTTTGCTATGAAGTTCCACCAGGAATGAGTTTTCATGCAAAAACTGTCTATTTCAACTAACTTTGTCCATCCAAAACGAACTTTGTACTTTGCTATGAAGTTCCACCAGGAATGAGTTTTTATGCAAAAACTGTCTATTTCAACTAACTTTGTCCATCCAAAACGAACTTTGTACTTTGCTATGAAGTTCCACCAGGAATGAGTTTTCATGCAAAAACTGTCTATTTCAACTAACTTTGTCCATCTAAAACGAACTTTGTACTTTGCTATGAAGTTCCACCAGGAATGAGTTTTCATGCAAAAACTGTCTATTTCAACTAAATTGATCCATCCAAAACGAACTTTGTACTTTGCTATGAAGTTCCACCAGGAATGAGTTTTCATGCAAAAACTGTCTATTTCAACTAAATTGATCCATCCAAAACGAACTTTGTACTTTGTTATGAAGTTCCACCAGGAATGAGTTTTTATGCAAAAACTGTCTATTTCAACTAACTTTGTCCATCCAAAACGAACTTTGTACTTTGCTATGAAGTTCCACCAGGAATGAGTTTTCATGCAAAAACTGTCTATTTCAACTAACTTTGTCCATCCAAAACGAACTTTGTACTTTGCTATGAAGTTCCACCAGGAATGAGTTTTTATGCAAAAACTGTCTATTTCAACTTAATTCGTCCATCCAAAACGAACTTTGTACTTTGCTATGAAGTTCCACCAGGAATGAGTTTTCATGCAAAAACTGTCTATTTCAACTAACTTTGTCCATCTAAAACGAACTTTGTACTTTGCTATGAAGTTCCACCAGGAATGAGTTTTCATGCAAAAACTGTCTATTTCAACTAACTTTGTCCATCTAAAACGAACTTTGTACTTTGCTATGAAGTTCCACCAGGAATGAGTTTTTATGCAAAAACTGTCTATTTCAACTAACTTTGTCCATCCAAAACGAACTTTGTACTTTGCTATGAAGTTCCACCAGGAATGAGTTTTCATGCAAAAACTGTCTATTTCAACTAAATTGATCCATCCAAAACGAACTTTGTACTTTGCTATGAAGTTCCACCAGGAATGAGTTTTTATGCAAAAACTGTCTATTTCAACTAACTTTGTCCATCCAAAACGAACTTTGTACTTTGCTATGAAGTTCCACCAGGAATGAGTTTTTATGCAAAAACTGTCTATTTCAACTAACTTTGTCCATCCAAAACGAACTTTGTACTTTGCTATGAAGTTCCACCAGGAATGAGTTTTCATGCAAAAACTGTCTATTTCAACTAACTTTGTCCATCTGATTCGAACTTTGTACTTTGCTATGAAGTTCCACCAGGAATGAGTTTTCATACAAAAACTGTCTATTTCAACTAAATTGATCCATCCAAAACGAACTTTGTACTTTGCTATGAAGTTCCACCAGGAATGAGTTTTCATGCAAAAACTGTCTATTTCAACTAACTTTGTCCATCTAAAACGAACTTTGTACTTTGCTATGAAGTTCCACCAGGAATGAGTTTTCATGCAAAAACTGTCTATTTCAACTAACTTTGTCCATCCAAAACGAACTTTGTACTTTGCTATGAAGTTCCACCAGGAATGAGTTTTCATGCAAAAACTGTCTATTTCAACTAAATTGATCCATCCAAAACGAACTTTGTACTTTGCTATGAAGTTCCACCAGGAATGAGTTTTTATGCAAAAACTGTCTATTTCAACTAACTTTGTCCATCCAAAACGAACTTTGTACTTTGCTATGAAGTTCCACCAGGAATGAGTTTTCATGCAAAAACTGTCTATTTCAACTAAATTGATCCATCCAAAACGAACTTTGTACTTTGCTATGAAGTTCCACCAGGAATGAGTTTTTATGCAAAAACTGTCTATTTCAACTAACTTTGTCCATCCAAAACGAACTTTGTACTTTGCTATGAAGTTCCACCAGGAATGAGTTTTCATGCAAAAACTGTCTATTTCAACTAACTTTGTCCATCCAAAACGAACTTTGTACTTTGCTATGAAGTTCCACCAGGAATGAGTTTTCATGCAAAAACTGTCTATTTCAACTAAATTGATCCATCCAAAACGAACTTTGTACTTTGCTATGAAGTTCCACCAGGAATGAGTTTTCATGCAAAAACTGTCTATTTCAACTAACTTTGTCCATCTAAAACGAACTTTGTACTTTGCTATGAAGTTCTACCAGGAATGAGTTTTCATGCAAAAACTGTCTATTTCAACTTAATTCGTCCATCTGATTCGAACTTTGTACTTTGCTATGAAGTTCCACCAGGAATGAGTTTTCATACAAAAACTGTCTATTTCAACTTAATTCGTCCATCCAAAACGAACTTTGTACTTTGCTATGAAGTTCCACCAGGAATGAGTTTTCATGCAAAAACTGTCTATTTCAACTAAATTGATCCATCCAAAACGAACTTTGTACTTTGCTATGAAGTTCCACCAGGAATGAGTTTTTATGCAAAAACTGTCTATTTCAACTAAATTGATCCATCCAAAACGAACTTTGTACTTTGCTATGAAGTTCCACCAGGAATGAGTTTTCATGCAAAAACTGTATATTTCAACTTACTTTGTCCATCTAAAACGAACTTTGTACTTTGCTATGAAGTTCTACCAGGAATGAGTTTTCATACAAAAACTGTCTATTTCAACTTAATTCGTCCATCCAAAACGAACTTTGTACTTTGCTATGAAGTTATACCAGGAATGAGTTTTCATGCAAAAACTGTATATTTCAACTAAATTGATCCATCCAAAACGAACTTTGTACTTTGCTATGAAGTTCCACCAGGAATGAGTTTTCATGCAAAAACTGTCTATTTCAACTAAATTGATCCATCCAAAACGAACTTTGTACTTTGCTATGAAGTTCCACCAGGAATGAGTTTTTATGCAAAAACTGTCTATTTCAACTAAATTGATCCATCCAAAACGAACTTTGTACTTTGCTATGAAGTTATACCAGGAATGAGTTTTCATGCAAAAACTGTATATTTCAACTAAATTGATCCATCCAAAACGAACTTTGTACTTTGCTATGAAGTTCCACCAGGAATGAGTTTTCATGCAAAAACTGTCTATTTCAACTAAATTGATCCATCCAAAACGAACTTTGTACTTTGCTATGAAGTTCCACCAGGAATGAGTTTTTATGCAAAAACTGTTTATTTCAACTAAATTGATCCATCCAAAACGAACTTTGTACTTTGCTATGAAGTTCCACCAGGAATGAGTTTTCATGCAAAAACTGTATATTTCAACTTACTTTGTCCATCTAAAACGAACTTTGTACTTTGCTATGAAGTTCTACCAGGAATGAGTTTTCATACAAAAACTGTCTATTTCAACTTAATTCGTCCATCCAAAACGAACTTTGTACTTTGCTATGAAGTTATACCAGGAATGAGTTTTCATGCAAAAACTGTATATTTCAACTAAATTGATCCATCCAAAACGAACTTTGTACTTTGCTATGAAGTTCCACCAGGAATGAGTTTTCATGCAAAAACTGTCTATTTCAACTAACTTTGTCCATCTAAAACGAACTTTGTACTTTGCTATGAAGTTCCACCAGGAATGAGTTTTCATGCAAAAACTGTCTATTTCAACTAAATTGATCCATCCAAAACGAACTTTGTACTTTGCTATGAAGTTCCACCAGGAATGAGTTTTCATGCAAAAACTGTATATTTCAACTAACTTTGTCCATCTAAAACGAACTTTGTACTTTGCTATGAAGTTCTACCAGGAATGAGTTTTCATGCAAAAACTGTCTATTTCAACTTAATTCGTCCATCTGATTCGAACTTTGTACTTTGCTATGAAGTTCCACCAGGAATGAGTTTTCATACAAAAACTGTCTATTTCAACTTAATTCGTCCATCCAAAACGAACTTTGTACTTTGCTATGAAGTTATACCAGGAATGAGTTTTCATGCAAAAACTGTATATTTCAACTAAATTGATCCATCCAAAATGAACTTTGTACTTTGCTATGAAGTTCCACCAGGAATGAGTTTTCATGCAAAAACTGTCTATTTCAACTAAATTGATCCATCCAAAACGAGCTTTGTACTTTGCTATGAAGTTCCACCAGGAATGAGTTTTTATGCAAAAACTGTCTATTTCAACTTAATTCGTCCATCTGATTCGAACTTTGTACTTTGCTATGAAGTTCCACCAGGAATGAGTTTTCATGCAAAAACTGTCTATTTCAACTTATTTCGTCCATCTGATTCGAACTTTGTACTTTGCTATGAAGTTCCACCAGGAATGAGTTTTCATACAAAAACTGTCTATTTCAACTTAATTCGTCCATCCGAAACGAACTTTGTACTTTGCTATGAAGTTCCACCAGGAATGAGTTTTCATGCAAAAACTGTCTATTTCAACTAAATTGATCCATCCAAAACGAACTTTGTACTTTGCTATGAAGTTCCACCAGGAATGAGTTTTCATGCAAAAACTGTCTATTTCAACTAAATTGATCCATCCAAAACGAACTTTGTACTTTGCTATGAAGTTCCACCAGGAATGAGTTTTTATGCAAAAACTGTCTATTTCAACTTAATTCGTCCATCTGATTCGAACTTTGTACTTTGCTATGAAGTTCCACCAGGAATGAGTTTTCATACAAAAACTGTCTATTTCAACTTAATTCGTCCATCCAAAACGAACTTTGTACTTTGCTATGAAGTTCCACCAGGAATGAGTTTTCATGCAAAAACTGTCTATTTCAACTAAATTGATCCATCCAAAACGAACTTTGTACTTTGCTATGAAGTTCCACCAGGAATGAGTTTTCATGCAAAAACTGTCTATTTCAACTAAATTGATCCATCCAAAACGAACTTTGTACTTTGCTATGAAGTTCCACCAGGAATGAGTTTTCATGCAAAAACTGTCTATTTCAACTAACTTTGTCCATCTAAAACGAACTTTGTACTTTGCTATGAAGTTCTACCAGGAATGAGTTTTCATGCAAAAACTGTCTATTTCAACTTAATTCGTCCATCTGATTCGAACTTTGTACTTTGCTATGAAGTTCCACCAGGAATGAGTTTTCATACAAAAACTGTCTATTTCAACTTAATTCGTCCATCCAAAACGAACTTTGTACTTTGCTATGAAGTTCCACCAGGAATGAGTTTTCATGCAAAAACTGTCTATTTCAACTAAATTGATCCATCCAAAACGAACTTTGTACTTTGCTATGAAGTTCCACCAGGAATGAGTTTTTATGCAAAAACTGTCTATTTCAACTAACTTTGTCCATCCAAAACGAACTTTGTACTTTGCTATGAAGTTCCACCAGGAATGAGTTTTCATGCAAAAACTATCTATTTCAACTAAATTGATCCATCCAAAACGAACTTTGTACTTTGCTATGAAGTTCCACCAGGAATGAGTTTTCATGCAAAAACTGTCTATTTCAACTAAATTGATCCATCCAAAACGAACTTTGTACTTTGCTATGAAGTTCCACCAGGAATGAGTTTTCATGCAAAAACTGTCTATTTCAACTAAATTGATCCATCCAAAACGAACTTTGTACTTTGCTATGAAGTTCCACCAGGAATGAGTTTTCATGCAAAAACTGTCTATTTCAACTAAATTGATCCATCCAAAACGAACTTTGTACTTTGCTATGAAGTTCCACCAGGAATGAGTTTTCATGCAAAAACTGTCTATTTCAACTAAATTGATCCATCCAAAACGAACTTTGTACTTTGCTATGAAGTTCCACCAGGAATGAGCTTTCATGCAAAAACTGTCTATTTCAACTAAATTGATCCATCCAAAACGAACTTTGTACTTTGCTATGAAGTTCCACCAGGAATGAGTTTTTATGCAAAAACTGTCTATTTCAACTTAATTCGTCCATCTGATTCGAACTTTGTACTTTGCTATGAAGTTCCACCAGGAATGAGTTTTCATACAAAAACTGTCTATTTCAACTTAATTCGTCCATCCAAAACGAACTTTGTACTTTGCTATGAAGTTCCACCAGGAATGAGTTTTCATGCAAAAACTGTCTATTTCAACTAACTTTGTCCATCCAAAACGAACTTTGTACTTTGCTATGAAGTTCCACCAGGAATGAGTTTTCATGCAAAAACTGTCTATTTCAACTAACTTTGTCCATCTGATTCGAACTTTGTACTTTGCTATGAAGTTCCACCAGGAATGAGTTTTCATACAAAAACTGTCTATTTCAACTTAATTCGTCCATCCAAAACGAACTTTGTACTTTGCTATGAAGTTCCACCAGGAATGAGTTTTCATACAAAAACTGTCTATTTCAACTTAATTCGTCCATCCAAAACGAACTTTGTACTTTGCTATGAAGTTCCACCAGGAATGAGTTTTCATGCAAAAACTGTCTATTTCAACTAACTTTGTCCATCCAAAACGAACTTTGTACTTTGCTATGAAGTTCCACCAGGAATGAGTTTTCATGCAAAAACTGTCTATTTCAACTAAATTGATCCATCCAAAACGAACTTTGTACTTTGCTATGAAGTTCCACCAGGAATGAGTTTTCATGCAAAAACTGTCTATTCCAACTAACTTTGTCCATCCAAAACGAACTTTGTACTTTGCTATGAAGTTCCACCAGGAATGAGTTTTCATGCAAAAACTGTCTATTTCAACTAAATTGATCCATCCAAAACGAACTTTGTACTTTGCTATGAAGTTCCACCAGGAATGAGTTTTTATGCAAAAACTGTCTATTTCAACTAACTTTGTCCATCCAAAACGAACTTTGTACTTTGCTATGAAGTTCCACCAGGAATGAGTTTTTATGCAAAAACTGTCTATTTCAACTAACTTTGTCCATCCAAAACGAACTTTGTACTTTGCTATGAAGTTCCACCAGGAATGAGTTTTCATGCAAAAACTGTCTATTTCAACTAACTTTGTCCATCCAAAACGAACTTTGTACTTTGCTATGAAGTTCCACCAGGAACGAGTTTTCATGCAAAAACTGTCTATTTCAACTAAATTGATCCATCCAAAACGAACTTTGTACTTTGCTATGAAGTTCCACCAGGAATGAGTTTTCATGCAAAAACTGTCTATTTCAACTAACTTTGTCCATCTAAAACGAACTTTGTACTTTGCTATGAAGTTCTACCAGGAATGAGTTTTCATGCAAAACTGTCTATTTCAACTTAATTCGTCCATCTGATTCGAACTTTGTACTTTGCTATGAAGTTCCACCAGGAATGAGTTTTCATACAAAAACTGTCTATTTCAACTTAATTCGTCCATCCAAAACGAACTTTGTACTTTGCTATGAAGTTCCACCAGGAAAGAGTTTTCATGCAAAAACTGTCTATTTCAACTAAATTGATCCATCCAAAACGAACTTTGTACTTTGCTATGAAGTTCCACCAGGAATGAGTTTTTATGCAAAAACTGTCTATTTCAACTAACTTTGTCCATCCAAAACGAACTTTGTACTTTGCTATGAAGTTCCACCAGGAATGAGTTTTCATGCAAAAACTGTCTATTTCAACTAACTTTGTCCATCCAAAACGAACTTTGTACTTTGCTATGAAGTTCCACCAGGAATGAGTTTTCATGCAAAAACTGTCTATTTCAACTAAATTGATCCATCCAAAACGAACTTTGTACTTTGCTATGAAGTTCCACCAGGAATGAGTTTTCATGCAAAAACTGTCTATTTCAACTAACTTTGTCCATCTAAAACGAACTTTGTACTTTGCTATGAAGTTCTACCAGGAATGAGTTTTCATGCAAAAACTGTCTATTTCAACTTAATTCGTCCATCTGATTCGAACTTTGTACTTTGCTATGAAGTTCCACCAGGAATGAGTTTTCATACAAAAACTGTCTATTTCAACTTAATTCGTCCATCCAAAACGAACTTTGTACTTTGCTATGAAGTTCCACCAGGAATGAGTTTTCATGCAAAAACTGTCTATTTCAACTAAATTGATCCATCCAAAACGAACTTTGTACTTTGCTATGAAGTTCCACCAGGAATGAGTTTTTATGCAAAAACTGTCTATTTCAACTAAATTGATCCATTCAAAACGAACTTTGTACTTTGCTATGAAGTTCCACCAGGAATGAGTTTTCATGCAAAAACTGTATATTTCAACTAACTTTGTCCATCTAAAACGAACTTTGTACTTTGCTATGAAGTTCTACCAGGAATGAGTTTTCATGCAAAAACTGTCTATTTCAACTTAATTCGTCCATCTGATTCGAACTTTGTACTTTGCTATGAAGTTCCACCAGGAATGAGTTTTCATACAAAAACTGTCTATTTCAACTTAATTCGTCCATCCAAAACGAACTTTGTACTTTGCTATGAAGTTCCACCAGGAATGAGTTTTCATGCAAAAACTGTCTATTTCAACTAAATTGATCCATCCAAAACGAACTTTGTACTTTGCTATGAAGTTCCACCAGGAATGAGTTTTTATGCAAAAACTGTCTATTTCAACTAAATTGATCCATCCAAAACGAACTTTGTACTTTGCTATGAAGTTATACCAGGAATGAGTTTTCATGCAAAAACTGTATATTTCAACTAAATTGATCCATCCAAAACGAACTTTGTACTTTGCTATGAAGTTCCACCAGGAATGAGTTTTCATGCAAAAACTGTCTATTTCAACTAACTTTGTCCATCTAAAACGAACTTTGTACTTTGCTATGAAGTTCTACCAGGAATGAGTTTTCATGCAAAAACTGTCTATTTCAACTTAATTCGTCCATCTGATTCGAACTTTGTACTTTGCTATGAAGTTCCACCAGGAATGAGTTTTCATACAAAAACTGTCTATTTCAACTTAATTCGTCCATCCAAAACGAACTTTGTACTTTGCTATGAAGTTCCACCAGGAATGAGTTTTCATGCAAAAACTGTCTATTTCAACTAAATTGATCCATCCAAAACGAACTTTGTACTTTGCTATGAAGTTCCACCAGGAATGAGTTTTCATGCAAAAACTGTCTATTTCAACTAAATTGATCCATCCAAAACGAACTTTGTACTTTGCTATGAAGTTCCACCAGGAATGAGTTTTTATGCAAAAACTGTCTATTTCAACTTAATTCGTCCATCTGATTCGAACTTTGTACTTTGCTATGAAGTTCCACCAGGAATGAGTTTTCATGCAAAAACTGTCTATTTCAACTTAATTCGTCCATCTGATTCGAACTTTGTACTTTGCTATGAAGTTCCACCAGGAATGAGTTTTCATACAAAAACTGTCTATTTCAACTAAATTGATCCATCCAAAACGAACTTTGTACTTTGCTATGAAGTTCCACCAGGAATGAGTTTTCATGCAAAAACTGTCTATTTCAACTAAATCGATCCATCCAAAACGAACTTTGTACTTTGCTATGAAGTTCCACCAGGATTGAGTTTTCATGCAAAAACTGTCTATTTCAACTAACTTTGTCCATCTGATTCGAACTTTGTACTTTGCTATGAAGTTCCACCAGGAATGAGTTTTCATACAAAAACTGTCTATTTCAACTTAATTCGTCCATCCAAAACGAACTTTGTACTTTGCTATGAAGTTCCACCAGGAATGAGTTTTCATGCAAAAACTGTCTATTTCAACTAAATTGATCCATCCAAAACGAACTTTGTACTTTGCTATGAAGTTCCACCAGGATTGAGTTTTTATGCAAAAACTGTCTATTTCAACTAACTTTGTCCATCTGATTCGAACTTTGTACTTTGCTATGAAGTTCCACCAGGAATGAGTTTTTATGCAAAAACTGTCTATTTCAACTTAATTCGTCCATCTGATTCGAACTTTGTACTTTGCTATGAAGTTCCACCAGGAATGAGTTTTCATACAAAAACTGTCTATTTCAACTTAATTCGTCCATCCAAAACGAACTTTGTACTTTGCTATGAAGTTCCACCAGGAATGAGTTTTCATGCAAAAACTGTCTATTTCAACTAAATTGATCCATCCAAAACGAACTTTGTACTTTGCTATGAAGTTCCACCAGGATTGAGTTTTCATGCAAAAACTGTCTATTTCAACTAACTTTGTCCATCTGATTCGAACTTTGTACTTTGCTATGAAGTTCCACCAGGAATGAGTTTTCATACAAAAACTGTCTATTTCAACTTAATTCGTCCATCCAAAACGAACTTTGTACTTTGCTATGAAGTTCCACCAGGAATGAGTTTTCATGCAAAAACTGTCTATTTCAACTAAATTGATCCATCCAAAACGAACTTTGTACTTTGCTATGAAGTTCCACCAGGAATGAGTTTTTATGCAAAAACTGTCTATTTCAACTAACTTTGTCCATCCAAAACGAACTTTGTACTTTGCTATGAAGTTCCACCAGGAATGAGTTTTCATACAAAAACTGTCTATTTCAACTTAATTCGTCCATCCAAAACGAACTTTGTACTTTGCTATGAAGTTCCACCAGGAACGAGTTTTTATGCAAAAACTGTCTATTTCAACTAACTTTGTCCATCCAAAACGAACTTTGTACTTTGCTATGAAGTTCCACCAGGAATGAGTTTTTATGCAAAAACTGTCTATTTCAACTAACTTTGTCCATCCAAAACGAACTTTGTACTTTGCTATGAAGTTCCACCAGGAATGAGTTTTCATGCAAAAACTGTCTATTTCAACTAAATTGATCCATCCAAAACGAACTTTGTACTTTGCTATGAAGTTCCACCAGGATTGAGTTTTCATGCAAAAACTGTCTATTTCAACTTAATTCGTCCATCTGATTCGAACTTTGTACTTTGCTATGAAGTTCCACCAGGAATGAGTTTTCATACAAAAACTGTCTATTTCAACTTAATTCGTCCATCCAAAACGAACTTTGTACTTTGCTATGAAGTTCCACCAGGAATGAGTTTTCATGCAAAAACTGTCTATTTCAACTAACTTTGTCCATCTAAAACGAACTTTGTACTTTGCTATGAAGTTCTACCAGGAATGAGTTTTCATGCAAAAACTGTCTATTTCAACTTAATTCGTCCATCTGATTCGAACTTTGTACTTTGCTATGAAGTTCCACCAGGAATGAGTTTTCATACAAAAACTGTCTATTTCAACTTAATTCGTCCATCCAAAACGAACTTTGTACTTTGCTATGAAGTTCCACCAGGAATGAGTTTTCATGCAAAAACTGTCTATTTCAACTAAATTGATCCATCCAAAACGAACTTTGTACTTTGCTATGAAGTTCCACCAGGAATGAGTTTTTATGCAAAAACTGTCTATTTCAACTAACTTTGTCCATCCAAAACGAACTTTGTACTTTGCTATGAAGTTCCACCAGGAATGAGTTTTCATGCAAAAACTATCTATTTCAACTAAATTGATCCATCCAAAACGAACTTTGTACTTTGCTATGAAGTTCCACCAGGAATGAGTTTTTATGCAAAAACTGTCTATTTCAACTTAATTCGTCCATCTGATTCGAACTTTGTACTTTGCTATGAAGTTCCACCAGGAATGAGTTTTCATACAAAAACTGTCTATTTCAACTTAATTCGTCCATCCAAAACGAACTTTGTACTTTGCTATGAAGTTCCACCAGGAATGAGTTTTCATGCAAAAACTGTCTATTTTAACTAACTTTGTCCATCCAAAACGAACTTTGTACTTTGCTATGAAGTTCCACCAGGAATGAGTTTTCATGCAAAAACTGTCTATTTCAACTAACTTTGTCCATCTGATTCGAACTTTGTACTTTGCTATGAAGTTCCACCAGGAATGAGTTTTCATACAAAAACTGTCTATTTCAACTTAATTCGTCCATCCAAAACGAACTTTGTACTTTGCTATGAAGTTCCACCAGGAATGAGTTTTCATACAAAAACTGTCTATTTCAATTTAATTCGTCCATCCAAAACGAACTTTGTACTTTGCTATGAAGTTCCACCAGGAATGAGTTTTCATGCAAAAACTGTCTATTTCAACTAACTTTGTCCATCCAAAACGAACTTTGTACTTTGCTATGAAGTTCCACCAGGAATGAGTTTTCATGCAAAAACTGTCTATTTCAACTAAATTGATCCATCCAAAACGAACTTTGTACTTTGCTATGAAGTTCCACCAGGAATGAGTTTTCATGCAAAAACTGTCTATTCCAACTAACTTTGTCCATCCAAAACGAACTTTGTACTTTGCTATGAAGTTCCACCAGGAATGAGTTTTCATGCAAAAACTGTCTATTTCAACTAAATTGATCCATCCAAAACGAACTTTGTACTTTGCTATGAAGTTCCACCAGGAATGAGTTTTTATGCAAAAACTGTCTATTTCAACTAACTTTGTCCATCCAAAACGAACTTTGTACTTTGCTATGAAGTTCCACCAGGAATGAGTTTTTATGCAAAAACTGTCTATTTCAACTAACTTTGTCCATCCAAAACGAACTTTGTACTTTGCTATGAAGTTCCACCAGGAATGAGTTTTCATGCAAAAACTGTCTATTTCAACTAACTTTGTCCATCCAAAACGAACTTTGTACTTTGCTATGAAGTTCCACCAGGAATGAGTTTTCATGCAAAAACTGTCTATTTCAACTAACTTTGTCCATCCAAAACGAACTTTGTACTTTGCTATGAAGTTCCACCAGGAATGAGTTTTCATGCAAAAACTGTCTATTTCAACTAAATTGATCCATCCAAAACGAACTTTGTACTTTGCTATGAAGTTCCACCAGGAATGAGTTTTCATGCAAGAACTGTCTATTTCAACTAAATTGATCCATCCGAAACGAACTTTGTACTTTGCTATGAAGTTCCACCAGGAATGAGTTTTTATGCAAAAACTGTCTATTTCAACTAACTTTGTCCATCCAAAACGAACTTTGTACTTTGCTATGAAGTTCCACCAGGAATGAGTTTTTATGCAAAAACTGTCTATTTCAACTAACTTTGTCCATCCAAAACGAACTTTGTACTTTGCTATGAAGCTCCACCAGGAATGAGTTTTCATGCACAAACTGTCTATTTTAACTTAATTGATCCATCCAAAACGAACTTTGTACTTTGCTATGAAGTTCCACCAGGAATGAGTTTTCATGCAAGAACTGTCTATTTCAACTAAATTGATCCATCCAAAACGAACTTTGTACTTTGCTATGAAGTTCCACCAGGAATGAGTTTTCATGCAAAAACTGTCTATTTCAACTAACTTTGTCCATCCAAAACGAACTTTGTACTTTGCTATGAAGTTCCACCAGGAATGAGTTTTCATGCAAAAACTGTCTATTTCAACTAAATTGATCCATCCAAAACGAACTTTGTACTTTGCTATGAAGTTCCACCAGGAATGAGTTTTCATGCAAAAACTGTCTATTTCAACTAACTTTGTCCATCCAAAACGAACTTTGTACTTTGCTATGAAGTTCCACCAGGAATGAGTTTTCATGCAAAAACTGTCTATTTCAACTAACTTTGTCCATCCAAAACGAACTTTGTACTTTGCTATGAAGTTCCACCAGGAATGAGTTTTCATGCAAAAACTGTCTATTTCAACTAAATTGATCCATCCAAAACGAACTTTGTACTTTGCTATGAAGTTCCACCAGGAATGAGTTTTTATGCAAAAACTGTCTATTTCAACTAACTTTGTCCATCCAAAACGAACTTTGTACTTTGCTATGAAGTTCCACCAGGAATGAGTTTTCATGCAAGAACTGTCTATTTCAACTAAATTGATCCATCCGAAACGAACTTTGTACTTTGCTATGAAGTTCCACCAGGAATGAGTTTTCATGCAAAAACTGTCTATTTCAACTAACTTTGTCCATCCAAAACGAACTTTGTACTTTGCTATGAAGTTCCACCAGGAATGAGTTTTCATGCAAAAACTGTCTATTTCAACTAACTTTGTCCATCCAAAACGAACTTTGTACTTTGCTATGAAGTTCCACCAGGAATGAGTTTTTATGCAAAAACTGTCTATTTCAACTAACTTTGTCCATCCAAAACGAACTTTGTACTTTGCTATGAAGTTCCACCAGGAATGAGTTTTCATGCAAAAACTGTCTATTTCAACTAAATTGATCCATCCAAAACGAACTTTGTACTTTGCTATGAAGTTCCACCAGGAATGAGTTTTCATGCAAGAACTGTCTATTTCAACTAAATTGATCCATCCGAAACGAACTTTGTACTTTGCTATGAAGTTCCACCAGGAATGAGTTTTTATGCAAAAACTGTCTATTTCAACTAACTTTGTCCATCCAAAACGAACTTTGTACTTTGCTATGAAGTTCCACCAGGAATGAGTTTTTATGCAAAAACTGTCTATTTCAACTAACTTTGTCCATCCAAAACGAACTTTGTACTTTGCTATGAAGTTCCACCAGGAATGAGTTTTTATGCAAAAACTGTCTATTTCAACTAACTTTGTCCATCCAAAACGAACTTTGTACTTTGCTATGAAGTTCCACCAGGAATGAGTTTTTATGCAAAAACTGTCTATTTCAACTAACTTTGTCCATCCAAAACGAACTTTGTACTTTGCTATGAAGTTCCACCAGGAATGAGTTTTCATGCAAAAACTGTCTATTTCAACTAACTTTGTCCATCCAAAACGAACTTTGTACTTTGCTATGAAGTTCCACCAGGAATGAGTTTTCATGCAAAAACTGTCTATTTCAACTAAATTGATCCATCCAAAACGAACTTTGTACTTTGCTATGAAGTTCCACCAGGAATGAGTTTTCATGCAAGAACTGTCTATTTCAACTAAATTGATCCATCCGAAACGAACTTTGTACTTTGCTATGAAGTTCCACCAGGAATGAGTTTTTATGCAAAAACTGTCTATTTCAACTAACTTTGTCCATCCAAAACGAACTTTGTACTTTGCTATGAAGTTCCACCAGGAATGAGTTTTTATGCAAAAACTGTCTATTTCAACTAACTTTGTCCATCCAAAACGAACTTTGTACTTTGCTATGAAGTTCCACCAGGAATGAGTTTTCATGCAAAAACTGTCTATTTCAACTAACTTTGTCCATCCAAAACGAACTTTGTACTTTGCTATGAAGTTCCACCAGGAATGAGTTTTCATGCAAAAACTGTCTATTTGAACTAAATTGATCCATCCAAAACGAACTTTGTACTTTGCTATGAAGTTCCACCAGGAATGAGTTTTCATGCAAGAACTGTCTATTTCAACTAAATTGATCCATCCGAAACGAACTTTGTACTTTGCTATGAAGTTCCACCAGGAATGAGTTTTCATGCAAAAACTGTCTATTTCAACTAACTTTGTCCATCCAAAACGAACTTTGTACTTTGCTATGAAGTTCCACCAGGAATGAGTTTTCATGCAAAAACTGTCTATTTCAACTAAATTGATCCATCCAAAACGAACTTTGTACTTTGCTATGAAGTTCCACCAGGAATGAGTTTTCATGCAAGAACTGTCTATTTCAACTAAATTGATCCATCCGAAACGAACTTTGTACTTTGCTATGAAGTTCCACCAGGAATGAGTTTTTATGCAAAAACTGTCTATTTCAACTAACTTTGTCCATCCAAAACGAACTTTGTACTTTGCTATGAAGTTCCACCAGGAATGAGTTTTTATGCAAAAACTGTCTATTTCAACTAACTTTGTCCATCCAAAACGAACTTTGTACTTTGCTATGAAGCTCCACCAGGAATGAGTTTTCATGCAAAAACTGTCTATTTCAACTAAATTGATCCATCCAAAACGAACTTTGTTCTTTGCTATGAAGTTCCACCAGGAATGAGTTTTCATGCAAAAACTGTCTATTTCAACTAAATTGATCCATCCAAAACGAACTTTGTTCTTTGCTATGAAGTTCCACCAGGAATGAGTTTTCATGCAAAAACTGTCTATTTCAACTTAATTCGTCCATCCGATACGAACTTTGTACTTTGCTATGAAGTTCCACCAGGAATGAGTTTTCATGCAAAAACTGTCTATTTCAACTAAATTGATCCATCCAAAACGAACTTTGTACTTTGCTATGAAGTTCCACCAGGAATGAGTTTTCATGCAAAAACTGTCTATTTCAACTAAATTGATCCATCCGAAACGAACTTTGTACTTTGCTATGAAGTTCCACCAGGAATGAGTTTTTATGCAAAAACTGTCTATTTCAACTAACTTTGTCCATCCAAAACGAACTTTGTACTTTGCTATGAAGTTCCACCAGGAATGAGTTTTCATGCAAAAACTGTCTATTTCAACTAACTTTGTCCATCCAAAACGAACTTTGTACTTTGCTATGAAGTTCCACCAGGAATGAGTTTTCATGCAAAAACTGTCTATTTCAACTAAATTGATCCATCCAAAACGAACTTTGTACTTTGCTATGAAGTTCCACCAGGAATGAGTTTTCATGCAAAAACTGTCCATTTCAACTAAATTGATCCATCCAAAACGAACTTTGTACTTTGCTATGAAGTTCCACCAGGAATGAGTTTTCATGCAAGAACTGTCTATTTCAACTAAATTGATCCATCCGAAACGAACTTTGTACTTTGCTATGAAGTTCCACCAGGAATGAGTTTTTATGCAAAAACTGTCTATTTCAACTAACTTTGTCCATCCAAAACGAACTTTGTACTTTGCTATGAAGTTCCACCAGGAATGAGTTTTTATGCAAAAACTGTCTATTTCAACTAACTTTGTCCATCCAAAACGAACTTTGTACTTTGCTATGAAGCTCCACCAGGAATGAGTTTTCATGCACAAACTGTCTATTTTAACTTAATTGATCCATCCAAAACGAACTTTGTACTTTGCTATGAAGTTCCACCAGGAATGAGTTTTCATGCAAGAACTGTCTATTTCAACTAAATTGATCCATCCAAAACGAACTTTGTTCTTTGCTATGAAGTTCCACCAGGAATGAGTTTTCATGCAAAAACTGTCTATTTCAACTAAATTGATCCATCCAAAACGAACTTTGTTCTTTGCTATGAAGTTCCACCAGGAATGAGTTTTCATGCAAAAACTGTCTATTTCAACTTAATTCGTCCATCCGATACGAACTTTGTACTTTGCTATGAAGTTCCACCAGGAATGAGTTTTCATGCAAAAACTGTCTATTTCAACTAAATTGATCCATCCAAAACGAACTTTGTACTTTGCTATGAAGTTCCACCAGGAATGAGTTTTCATGCAAAAACTGTCTATTTCAACTAAATTGATCCATCCAAAACGAACTTTGTACTTTGCTATGAAGTTCCACCAGGAATGAGTTTTTATGCAAAAACTGTCTATTTCAACTAACTTTGTCCATCCAAAACGAACTTTGTACTTTGCTATGAAGTTCCACCAGGAATGAGTTTTCATGCAAAAACTGTCTATTTCAACTAACTTTGTCCATCCAAAACGAACTTTGTACTTTGCTATGAAGTTCCACCAGGAATGAGTTTTTCATGCAAAAACTGTCTATTTCAACTAAATTGATCCATCCAAAACGAACTTTGTACTTTGCTATGAAGTTCCACCAGGAATGAGTTTTCATGCAAAAACTGTCCATTTCAACTAAATTGATCCATCCAAAACAAACTTTGTACTTTGCTATGAAGTTCCACCAGGAATGAGTTTTCATGCAAGAACTGTCTATTTCAACTAAATTGATCCATCCGAAACGAACTTTGTACTTTGCTATGAAGTTCCACCAGGAATGAGTTTTTATGCAAAAACTGTCTATTTCAACTAACTTTGTCCATCCAAAACGAACTTTGTACTTTGCTATGAAGTTCCACCAGGAATGAGTTTTTATGCAAAAACTGTCTATTTCAACTAACTTTGTCCATCCAAAACGAACTTTGTACTTTGCTATGAAGCTCCACCAGGAATGAGTTTTCATGCACAAACTGTCTATTTTAACTAAATTGATCCATCCAAAACGAACTTTGTACTTTGCTATGAAGTTCCACCAGGAATGAGTTTTCATGCAAGAACTGTCTATTTCAACTAAATTGATCCATCCAAAACGAACTTTGTACTTTGCTATGAAGTTCCACCAGGAATGAGTTTTTATGCAAAAACTGTCTATTTCAACTAACTTTGTCCATCCAAAACGAACTTTGTACTTTGCTATGAAGTTCCACCAGGAATGAGTTTTCATGCAAAAACTGTCTATTTCAACTAAATTGATCCATCCAAAACGAACTTTGTACTTTGCTATGAAGTTCCACCAGGAATGAGTTTTTATGCAAAAACTGTCTATTTCAACTAACTTTGTCCATCCAAAACGAACTTTGTACTTTGCTATGAAGTTCCACCAGGAATGAGTTTTCATGCAAAAACTGTCTATTTCAACTAACTTTGTCCATCCAAAACGAACTTTGTACTTTGCTATGAAGTTCCACCAGGAATGAGTTTTCATGCAAAAACTGTCTATTTCAACTAAATTGATCCATCCAAAACGAACTTTGTACTTTGCTATGAAGTTCCACCAGGAATGAGTTTTTATGCAAAAACTGTCTATTTCAACTAACTTTGTCCATCCAAAACGAACTTTGTACTTTGCTATGAAGTTCCACCAGGAATGAGTTTTCATGCAAAAACTGTCTATTTCAACTAACTTTGTCCATCCAAAACGAACTTTGTACTTTGCTATGAAGTTCCACCAGGAATGAGTTTTCATGCAAAAACTGTCTATTTCAACTAACTTTGTCCATCCAAAACGAACTTTGTACTTTGCTATGAAGTTCCACCAGGAATGAGTTTTCATGCAAAAACTGTCTATTTCAACTAACTTTGTCCATCCAAAACGAACTTTGTACTTTGCTATGAAGTTCCACCAGGAATGAGTTTTCATGCAAAAACTGTCTATTTCAACTAAATTGATCCATCCAAAACGAACTTTGTACTTTGCTATGAAGTTCCACCAGGAATGAGTTTTTATGCAAAAACTGTCTATTTCAACTAACTTTGTCCATCCAAAACGAACTTTGTACTTTGCTATGAAGTTCCACCAGGAATGAGTTTTCATGCAAAAACTGTCTATTTCAACTAACTTTGTCCATCCAAAACGAACTTTGTACTTTGCTATGAAGTTCCACCAGGAATGAGTTTTCATGCAAAAACTGTCTATTTCAACTAACTTTGTCCATCCAAAACGAACTTTGTACTTTGCTATGAAGTTCCACCAGGAATGAGTTTTTATGCAAAAACTGTCTATTTCAACTAACTTTGTCCATCCAAAACGAACTTTGTACTTTGCTATGAAGTTCCACCAGGAATGAGTTTTCATGCAAAAACTGTCTATTTCAACTAAATTGATCCATCCAAAACGAACTTTGTACTTTGCTATGAAGTTCCACCAGGAATGAGTTTTTATGCAAAAACTGTCTATTTCAACTAACTTTGTCCATCCAAAACGAACTTTGTACTTTGCTATGAAGTTCCACCAGGAATGAGTTTTCATGCAAAAACTGTCTATTTCAACTAACTTTGTCCATCCAAAACGAACTTTGTACTTTGCTATGAAGTTCCACCAGGAATGAGTTTTTATGCAAAAACTGTCTATTTCAACTAACTTTGTCCATCCAAAACGAACTTTGTACTTTGCTATGAAGTTCCACCAGGAATGAGTTTTCATGCAAAAACTGTCTATTTCAACTAACTTTGTCCATCCAAAACGAACTTTGTACTTTGCTATGAAGTTCCACCAGGAATGAGTTTTCATGCAAAAACTGTCTATTTCAACTAACTTTGTCCATCCAAAACGAACTTTGTACTTTGCTATGAAGTTCCACCAGGAATGAGTTTTTATGCAAAAACTGTCTATTTCAACTAACTTTGTCCATCCAAAACGAACTTTGTACTTTGCTATGAAGTTCCACCAGGAATGAGTTTTCATGCAAAAACTGTCTATTTCAACTAAATTGATCCATCCAAAACGAACTTTGTACTTTGCTATGAAGTTCCACCAGGAATGAGTTTTTATGCAAAAACTGTCTATTTCAACTAAATTGATCCATCCAAAACGAACTTTGTACTTTGCTATGAAGTTCTACCAGGAATGAGTTTTCATGCAAAAACTGTCTATTTCAACTAACTTTGTCCATCCAAAACGAACTTTGTACTTTGCTATGAAGTTCCACCAGGAATGAGTTTTTATGCAAAAACTGTCTATTTCAACTAACTTTGTCCATCCAAAACGAACTTTGTACTTTGCTATGAAGTTCCACCAGGAATGAGTTTTCATGCAAAAACTGTCTATTTCAACTAACTTTGTCCATCCAAAACGAACTTTGTACTTTGCTATGAAGTTCCACCAGGAATGAGTTTTTATGCAAAAACTGTCTATTTCAACTAACTTTGTCCATCCAAAACGAACTTTGTACTTTGCTATGAAGTTCCACCAGGAATGAGTTTTTCATGCAAAAACTGTCTATTTCAACTAACTTTGTCCATCCAAAACGAACTTTGTACTTTGCTATGAAGTTCCACCAGGAATGAGTTTTCATGCAAAAACTGTCTATTTCAACTAAATTGATCCATCCAAAACGAACTTTGTACTTTGCTATGAAGTTCCACCAGGAATGAGTTTTTATGCAAAAACTGTCTATTTCAACTAAATTGATCCATCCGAAACGAATTTTGTACTTTGCTATGAAGTTCCACCAGGAATGAGTTTTTATGCAAAAACTGTCTATTTCAACTAACTTTGTCCATCCAAACGAACTTTGTACTTTGCTATGAAGTTCCACCAGGAATGAGTTTTCATGCAAAAACTGTCTATTTCAACTAACTTTGTCCATCCAAAACGAACTTTGTACTTTGCTATGAAGTTCCACCAGGAATGAGTTTCATGCAAAAACTGTCTATTTCAACTAACTTTGTCCATCCAAAACGAACTTTGTACTTTGCTATGAAGTTCCACCAGGAATGAGTTTTTATGCAAAAACTGTCTATTTCAACTAACTTTGTCCATCCAAAACGAACTTTGTACTTTGCTATGAAGTTCCACCAGGAATGAGTTTTCATGCAAAAACTGTCTATTTCAACTAAATTGATCCATCCAAAACGAACTTTGTACTTTGCTATGAAGTTCCACCAGGAATGAGTTTTTATGCAAAAACTGTCTATTTCAACTAACTTTGTCCATCCAAAACGAACTTTGTACTTTGCTATGAAGTTCCACCAGGAATGAGTTTTCATGCAAAAACTGTCTATTTCAACTAACTTTGTCCATCCAAAACGAACTTTGTACTTTGCTATGAAGTTCCACCAGGAATGAGTTTTCATGCAAAAACTGTCTATTTCAACTAACTTTGTCCATCCAAAACGAACTTTGTACTTTGCTATGAAGTTCCACCAGGAATGAGTTTTCATGCAAAAACTGTCTATTTCAACTAAATTGATCCATCCAAAACGAACTTTGTACTTTGCTATGAAGTTCCACCAGGAATGAGTTTTTATGCAAAAACTGTCTATTTCAACTAACTTTGTCCATCCAAAACGAACTTTGTATTTTGCTATGAAGTTCCACCAGAATGAGTTTTCATGCAAAAACTGTCTATTTCAACTAACTTTGTCCATCCAAAACGAACTTTGTACTTTGCTATGAAGTTCCACCAGGAATGAGTTTTTATGCAAAAACTGTCTATTTCAACTAACTTTGTCCATCCAAAACGAACTTTGTACTTTGCTATGAAGTTCCACCAGGAATGAGTTTTCATGCAAAAACTGTCTATTTCAACTAAATTGATCCATCCAAAACGAACTTTGTACTTTGCTATGAAGTTCCACCAGGAATGAGTTTTTATGCAAAAACTGTCTATTTCAACTAACTTTGTCCATCCAAAACGAACTTTGTACTTTGCTATGAAGTTCCACCAGGAATGAGTTTTCATGCAAAAACTGTCTATTTCAACTAACTTTGTCCATCCAAAACGAACTTTGTACTTTGCTATGAAGTTCCACCAGGAATGAGTTTTCATGCAAAAACTGTCTATTTAAACTAACTTTGTCCATCCAAAACGAACTTTGTACTTTGCTATGAAGTTCCACCAGGAATGAGTTTTCATGCAAAAACAGTCTATTTCAACTAACTTTGTCCATCCAAAACGAACTTTGTACTTTGCTATGAAGTTCCACCAGGAATGAGTTTTCATGCAAAAACTGTCTATTTCAACTAACTTTGTCCATCCAAAACGAACTTTGTACTTTGCTATGAAGTTCCACCAGGAATGAGTTTTCATGCAAAAACTGTCTATTTCAACTAAATTGATCCATCCAAAACGAACTTTGTACTTTGCTATGAGTTCCACCAGGAATGAGTTTTTATGCAAAAACTGTCTATTTCAACTAACTTTGTCCATCCAAAACGAACTTTGTACTTTGCTATGAAGTTCCACCAGGAATGAGTTTTCATGCAAAAACTGTCTATTTCAACTAACTTTGTCCATCCAAAACGAACTTTGTACTTTGCTATGAAGTTCCACCAGGAATGAGTTTTTATGCAAAAACTGTCTATTTCAACTAACTTTGTCCATCCAAAACGAACTTTGTACTTTGCTATGAAGTTCCACCAGGAATGAGTTTTCATGCAAAAACTGTCTATTTCAACTAACTTTGTCCATCCAAAACGAACTTTGTACTTTGCTATGAAGTTCCACCAGGAATGAGTTTTCATGCAAAAACTGTCTATTTCAACTAACTTTGTCCATCCAAAACGAACTTTGTACTTTGCTATGAAGTTCCACCAGGAATGAGTTTTCATGCAAAAACTGTCTATTTCAACTAATTGATCCATCCAAAACGAACTTTGTACTTTGCTATGAAGTTCCACCAGGAATGAGTTTTATGCAAAAACTGTCTATTTCAACTAACTTTGTCCATCCAAAACGAACTTTGTACTTTGCTATGAAGTTCCACCAGGAATGAGTTTTCATGCAAAAACTGTCTATTTCAACTAACTTTGTCCATCCAAAACGAACTTTGTACTTTGCTATGAAGTTCCACCAGGAATGAGTTTTCATTCAAAAACTGTCTATTTCAACTAAATTGATCCATCCAAAACGAACTTTGTACTTTGCTATGAAGTTCCACCAGGAATGAGTTTTCATGCAAAAACTGTCTATTTCAACTAAATTGATCCATCCAAAACGAACTTTGTACTTTGCTATGAAGTTCCACCAGGAATGAGTTTTCATGCAAGAACTGTCTATTTCAACTAAATTGATCCATCCGAAACGAACTTTGTACTTTGCTATGAAGTTCCACCAGGAATGAGTTTTTTATGCAAAAACTGTCTATTTCAACTAACTTTGTCCATCCAAAAACGAACTTTGTACTTTGCTATGAAGTTCCACCAGCCAGGAATGAGTTTTTATGCAAAAACTGTCTATTTCAACTAACTTTGTCCATCCAAAACGAACTTTGTACTTTGCTATGAAGCTCCACCAGGAATGAGTTTTCATGCACAAACTGTCTATTTTAACTTAATTGATCCATCCAAAACGAACTTTGTACTTTGCTATGAAGTTCCACCAGGAATGAGTTTTCATGCAAGAACTGTCTATTTCAACTAAATTGATCCATCCAAAACGAACTTTGTACTTTGCTATGAAGTTCCACCAGGAATGAGTTTTTATGCAAAAACTGTCTATTTCAACTAACTTTGTCCATCCAAAACGAACTTTGTACTTTGCTATGAAGTTCCACCAGGAATGAGTTTTCATGCAAAAACTGTCTATTTCAACTAAATTGATCCATCCAAAACGAACTTTGTACTTTGCTATGAAGTTCCACCAGGAATGAGTTTTCATGCAAAAACTGTCTATTTCAACTAACTTTGTCCATCCAAAACGAACTTTGTACTTTGCTATGAAGTTCCACCAGGAATGAGTTTTCATGCAAAAACTGTCTATTTCAACTAACTTTGTCCATCCAAAACGAACTTTGTACTTTGCTATGAAGTTCCACCAGGAATGAGTTTTCATGCAAAAACTGTCTATTTCAACTAACTTTGTCCATCCAAAACGAACTTTGTACTTTGCTATGAAGTTCCACCAGGAATGAGTTTTTATGCAAAAACTGTCTATTTCAACTAACTTTGTCCATCCAAAACGAACTTTGTACTTTGCTATGAAGTTCCACCAGGAATGAGTTTTCATGCAAAAACTGTCTATTTCAACTAAATTGATCCATCCAAAACGAACTTTGTACTTTGCTATGAAGTTCCACCAGGAATGAGTTTTTATGCAAAAACTGTCTATTTCAACTAACTTTGTCCATCCAAAACGAACTTTGTACTTTGCTATGAAGTTCCACCAGGAATGAGTTTTCATGCAAAAACTGTCTATTTCAACTAACTTTGTCCATCCAAAACGAACTTTGTACTTTGCTATGAAGTTCCACCAGGAATGAGTTTTTATGCAAAAACTGTCTATTTCAACTAACTTTGTCCATCCAAAACGAACTTTGTACTTTGCTATGAAGTTCCACCAGGAATGAGTTTTCATGCAAAAACTGTCTATTTCAACTAACTTTGTCCATCCAAAACGAACTTTGTACTTTGCTATGAAGTTCCACCAGGAATGAGTTTTCATGCAAAAACTGTCTATTTCAACTAACTTTGTCCATCCAAAACGAACTTTGTACTTTGCTATGAAGTTCCACCAGGAATGAGTTTTCATGCAAAAACTGTCTATTTCAACTAAATTGATCCATCCAAAACGAACTTTGTACTTTGCTATGAAGTTCCACCAGGAATGAGTTTTTATGCAAAAACTGTCTATTTCAACTAACTTTGTCCATCCAAAACGAACTTTGTACTTTGCTATGAAGTTCCACCAGGAATGAGTTTTTATGCAAAAACTGTCTATTTCAACTAACTTTGTCCATCCAAAACGAACTTTGTACTTTGCTATGAAGTTCCACCAGGAATGAGTTTTCATGCAAAAACTGTCTATTTCAACTAACTTTGTCCATCCAAAACGAACTTTGTACTTTGCTATGAAGTTCCACCAGGAATGAGTTTTTATGCAAAAATTGTCTATTTCAACTAACTTTGTCCATCCAAAACGAACTTTGTACTTTGCTATGAAGTTCCACCAGGAATGAGTTTTCATGCAAAAACTGTCTATTTCAACTAACTCTGTCCATCCAAAACGAACTTTGTACTTTGCTATGAAGTTCCACCAGGAATGAGTTTTCATGCAAAAACTGTCTATTTCAAGTAAATTGATCCATCCAAAACGAACTTTGTACTTTGCTATGAAGTTCCACCAGGAATGAGTTTTCATGCAAGAACTGTCTATTTCAATAAATTGATCCATCCGAAACGAATTTTGTACTTTGCTATGAAGTTCCACCAGGAATGAGTTTTCATGCAAAAACTGTCTATTTCAACTAAATTGATCCATCCAAAACGAACTTTGTACTTTGCTATGAAGTTCCACCAGGAATGAGTTTTCATGCAAGAACTGTCTATTTCAACTAAATTGATCCATCCAAAACGAACTTTGTACTTTGCTATGAAGTTCCACCAGGAATGAGTTTTCATGCAAAAACTGTCTATTTCAACTAACTTTGTCCATCCAAAACGAACTTTGTACTTTGCTATGAAGTTCCACCAGGAATGAGTTTTTATGCAAAAACTGTCTATTTCAACTAACTTTGTCCATCCAAAACGAACTTTGTACTTTGCTATGAAGTTCCACCAGGAATGAGTTTTCATGCAAAAACTGTCTATTTCAACTAACTTTGTCCATCCAAAACGAACTTTGTACTTTGCTATGAAGTTCCACCAGGAATGAGTTTTCATGCAAAAACTGTCTATTTCAACTTAATTGATCCATCCAAAACGAACTTTGTACTTTGCTATGAAGTTCCACCAGGAATGAGTTTTCATGCAAAAACTGTCTATTTCAACTAAATTGATCCATCCAAAACGAACTTTGTACTTTGCTATGAAGTTCCACCAGGAATGAGTTTTCATGCAAAAACTGTCTATTTCAACTAACTTTGTCCATCCAAAACGAACTTTGTACTTTGCTATGAAGTTCCACCAGGAATGAGTTTTTATGCAAAAACTGTCTATTTCAACTAACTTTGTCCATCCAAAACGAACTTTGTTCTTTGCTATGAAGTTCCACCAGGAATGAGTTTTCATGCAAAAACTGTCTATTTCAACTAACTTTGTCCATCCAAAACGAACTTTGTACTTTGCTATGAAGTTCCACCAGGAATGAGTTTTCATGCAAAAACTGTCTATTTCAACTAACTTTGTCCATCCAAAACGAACTTTGTACTTTGCTATGAAGTTCCACCAGGAATGAGTTTTCATGCAAAAACTGTCTATTTCAACTAACTTTGTCCATCCAAAACGAACTTTGTACTTTGCTATGAAGTTCCACCAGGAATGAGTTTTTATGCAAAAACTGTCTATTTCAACTAACTCTGTCCATCCAAAACGAACTTTGTACTTTGCTATGAAGTTCCACCAGGAATGAGTTTTCATGCAAAAACTGTCTATTTCAAGTAAATTGATCCATCCAAAACGAACTTTGTACTTTGCTATGAAGTTCCACCAGGAATGAGTTTTCATGCAAGAACTGTCTATTTCAATAAATTGATCCATCCGAAACGAATTTTGTACTTTGCTATGAAGTTCCACCAGGAATGAGTTTTCATGCAAAAACTGTCTATTTCAACTAAATTGATCCATCCAAAACGAACTTTGTACTTTGCTATGAAGTTCCACCAGGAATGAGTTTTCATGCAAGAACTGTCTATTTCAACTAAATTGATCCATCCAAAACGAACTTTGTACTTTGCTATGAAGTTCCACCAGGAATGAGTTTTCATGCAAAAACTGTCTATTTCAACTAACTTTGTCCATCCAAAACGAACTTTGTACTTTGCTATGAAGTTCCACCAGGAATGAGTTTTTATGCAAAAACTGTCTATTTCAACTAACTTTGTCCATCCAAAACGAACTTTGTACTTTGCTATGAAGTTCCACCAGGAATGAGTTTTTATGCAAAAACTGTCTATTTCAACTAACTTTGTCCATCCAAAACGAACTTTGTACTTTGCTATGAAGTTCCACCAGGAATGAGTTTTCATGCAAAAACTGTCTATTTCAACTAACTTTGTCCATCCAAAACGAACTTTGTACTTTGCTATGAAGTTCCACCAGGAATGAGTTTTTATGCAAAAACTGTCTATTTCAACTAACTTTGTCCATCCAAAACGAACTTTGTACTTTGCTATGAAGTTCCACCAGGAATGAGTTTTCATGCAAAAACTGTCTATTTCAACTAACTTTGTCCATCCAAAACGAACTTTGTACTTTGCTATGAAGTTCCACCAGGAATGAGTTTTCATGCAAAAACTGTCTATTTCAACTTAATTGATCCATCCAAAACGAACTTTGTACTTTGCTATGAAGTTCCACCAGGAATGAGTTTTCATGCAAAAACTGTCTATTTCAACTAAATTGATCCATCCAAAACGAACTTTGTACTTTGCTATGAAGTTCCACCAGGAATGAGTTTTCATGCAAAAACTGTCTATTTCAACTAACTTTGTCCATCCAAAACGAACTTTGTACTTTGCTATGAAGTTCCACCAGGAATGAGTTTTTATGCAAAAACTGTCTATTTCAACTAACTTTGTCCATCCAAAACGAACTTTGTTCTTTGCTATGAAGTTCCACCAGGAATGAGTTTTCATGCAAAAACTGTCTATTTCAACTAACTTTGTCCATCCAAAACGAACTTTGTACTTTGCTATGAAGTTCCACCAGGAATGAGTTTTCATGCAAAAACTGTCTATTTCAACTAACTTTGTCCATCCAAAACGAACTTTGTACTTTGCTATGAAGTTCCACCAGGAATGAGTTTTCATGCAAAAACTGTCTATTTCAACTAACTTTGTCCATCCAAAACGAACTTTGTACTTTGCTATGAAGTTCCACCAGGAATGAGTTTTTATGCAAAAACTGTCTATTTCAACTAAATTGATCCATCCGAAACGAATTTTGTACTTTGCTATGAAGTTCCACCAGGAATGAGTTTTCATGCAAAAACTGTCTATTTCAACTAAATTCGTCCATCCGATACGAACTTTGTACTTTGCTATGAAGTTCTACCAGGAATGAGTTTTCATGCAAAAACTGTCTATTTCAACTAACTTTGTCCATCCAAAACAAACTTTGTACTTTGCTATGAAGTTCCACCAGGAATGAGTTTTTATGCAAAAACTGTCTATTTCAACTAACTTTGTCCATCCAAAACGAACTTTGTACTTTGCTATGAAGTTCCACCAGGAATGAGTTTTCATGCAAGAACTGTCTATTTCAACTAAATTGATCCATCCGAAACGAATTTTGTACTTTGCTATGAAGTTCCACCAGGAATGAGTTTTCATGCAAGAACTGTCTATTTAAACTAAATTGATCCATCCAAAACGAACTTTGTACTTTGCTATGAAGTTCCACCAGGAATGAGTTTTTATGCAAAAACTGTCTATTTCAACTAACTTTGTCCATCCAAAACGAACTTTGTACTTTGCTTTGAAGTTCCACCAGGAATGAGTTTTCATGCAAAAACTGTCTATTTCAACTAACTTTGTCCATCCAAAACGAACTTTGTACTTTGCTATGAAGTTCCACCAGGAATGAGTTTTCATGCAAAAACTGTCTATTTCAACTAACTTTGTCCATCCAAAACGAACTTTGTACTTTGCTATGAAGTTCCACCAGGAATGAGTTTTCATGCAAAAACTGTCTATTTCAACTAAATTGATCCATCCAAAACGAACTTTGTACTTTGCTATGAAGTTCCACCAGGAATGAGTTTTCATGCAAAAACTGTCTATTTCAACTAAATTCATCCATCCAAAACGAACTTTGTACTTTGCTATGAAGTTCCACCAGGAATGAGTTTTCATGCAAAAACTGTCTATTTCAACTAAATTGATCCATCCAAAACGAACTTTGTACTTTGCTATGAAGTTCCACCAGGAATGAGTTTTTATGCAAAAACTGTCTATTTCAACTAACTTTGTCCATCCAAAACGAACTTTGTACTTTGCTATGAAGTTCCACCAGGAATGAGTTTTCATGCAAAAACTGTCTATTTCAACTAACTTTGTCCATCCAAAACGAACTTTGTACTTTGCTATGAAGTTCCACCAGGAATGAGTTTTCATGCAAAAACTGTCTATTTCAACTAACTTTGTCCATCCAAAACGAACTTTGTACTTTGCTATGAAGTTCCACCAGGAATGAGTTTTCATGCAAAAACTGTCTATTTCAACTAACTTTGTCCATCCAAAACGAACTTTGTACTTTGCTATGAAGTTCCACCAGGAATGAGTTTTCATGCAAAAACTGTCTATTTCAACTAACTTTGTCCATCCAAAACGAACTTTGTACTTTGCTATGAAGTTCCACCAGGAATGAGTTTTCATGCAAAAACTGTCTATTTCAACTAAATTGATCCATCCAAAACGAACTTTGTACTTTGCTATGAAGTTCCACCAGGAATGAGTTTTCATGCAAAAACTGTCTATTTCAACTAACTTTGTCCATCCAAAACGAACTTTGTACTTTGCTATGAAGTTCCACCAGGAATGAGTTTTCATGCAAAAACTGTCTTTTTTAACTAACTTTGTCCATCCAAAACAAACTTTGTACTTTGCTATGAAGTTCCACCAGGAATGAGTTTTCATGCAAAAAACTGTCTATTTCAACTAACTTTGTCCATCCAAAACGAACTTTGTACTTTGCTATGAAGTTCCACCAGGAATGAGTTTTCATGCAAAAACTGTCTATTTCAACTAACTTTGTCCATCCAAAACGAACTTTGTACTTTGCTATAAAGTTCCACCAGGAATGAGTTTTCATGCAAAAACTGTCTATTTCAACTAACTTTGTCCATCCAAAACGAACTTTGTACTTTGCTATGAAGTTCCACCAGGAATGAGTTTTCATGCAAAAACTGTCTTTTTCAACTAACTTTGTCCATCCAAAACGAACTTTGTACTTTGCTATGAAGTTCCACCAGGAATGAGTTTTCATGCAAAAACTGTCTATTTCAACTAAATTGATCCATCCAAAACGAACTTTGTACTTTGCTATGAAGTTCCACCAGGAATGAGTTTTTATGCAAAAACTGTCTATTTCAACTAAATTCGTCCATCCGATACGAACTTTGTACTTTGCTATGAAGTTCCACCAGGAATGAGTTTTCATGCAAAAACTGTCTATTTCAACTAACTTCGTGCATCCGTTACGAACTTTGTACTTTGCTATGAAGTTCCACCAGGAATGAGTTTTCATGCAAAAACTGTCTATTTCAACTAAATTGATCCATCCAAAACGAACTTTGTACTTTGCTATGAAGTTCCACCAGGAATGAGTTTTTATGCAAAAACTGTCTATTTCAACTAAATGGATCCATCCAAAACGAACTTTGTACTTTGCTATGAAGTTCCACCAGGAATGAGTTTTCATGCAAAAACTGTCTATTTCAACTAACTTTGTCCATCCAAAACGAACTTTGTACTTTGCTATGAAGTTCCACCAGGAATGAGTTTTCATGCAAATACTGTCTATTTCAACTAACTTTGTCCATCCAAAACGAACTTTGTACTTTGCTTTGAAGTTCCACCAGGAATGAGTTTTCATGCAAAAACTGTCTATTTCAACTAACTTTGTCCATCCAAAACGAACTTTGTACTTTGTTATGAAGTTCCACCAGGAATGAGTTTTCATGCAAGAACTGTCTATTTCAACTAAATTGATCCATCCAAAACGAACTTTGTACTTTGCTATGAAGTTCCACCAGGAATGAGTTTTCATGCAAAAACTGTCTATTTCAACTAACTTTGTCCATCCAAAACGAACTTTGTACTTTGCTATGAAGTTCCACCAGGAATGAGTTTTCATGCAAAAACTGTCTATTTCAACTAAATTGATCCATCCAAAACGAACTTTGTACTTTGCTATGAAGTTCCACCAGGAATGAGTTTTCATGCAAAAACTGTCTATTTCAACTTAATTCATCCATCCAAAACGAACTTTGTACTTTGCTATGAAGTTCCACCAGGAATGAGTTTTTATGCAAAAACTGTCTATTTCAATTAACTTTGTCCATCCAAAACGAACTTTGTACTTTGCTATGAAGTTCCACCAGGAATGAGTTTTCATGCAAAAACTGTCTATTTCAACTAACTTTGTCCATCCAAAACGAACTTTGTACTTTGCTATGAAGTTCCACCAGGAATGAGTTTTCATGCAAAAACTGTCTATTTCAACTAACTTTGTCCATCCAAAACGAACTTTGTACTTTGCTATGAAGTTCCACCAGGAATGAGTTTTTATGCAAAAACTGTCTATTTCAACTAACTTTGTCCATCCAAAACGAACTTTGTACTTTGCTATGAAGTTCCACCAGGAATGAGTTTTCATGCAAAAACTGTCTATTTCAACTAACTTTGTCCATCCAAAACGAACTTTGTACTTTGCTATGAAGTTCCACCAGGAATGAGTTTTCATGCAAAAACTGTCTATTTCAACTAACTTTGTCCATCCAAAACGAACTTTGTACTTTGCTATGAAGCTCCACCAGGAATGAGTTTTCATGCAAAAACTGTCTATTTTAACTAAATTGATCCATCCAAAACGAACTTTGTACTTTGCTATGAAGTTCCACCAGGAATGAGTTTTCATGCAAGAACTGTCTATTTCAACTAAATTGATCCATCCGAAACGAACTTTGTACTTTGCTATGAAGTTCCACCAGGAATGAGTTTTCATGCAAAAACTGTCTATTTCAACTAACTTTGTCCATCCAAAACGAACTTTGTACTTTGCTATGAAGCTCCACCAGGAATGAGTTTTCATGCACAAACTGTCTATTTTTACTTAATTGATCCATCCAAAACGAACTTTGTACTTTGCTATGAAGTTCCACCAGGAATGAGTTTTCATGCAAGAACTGTCTATTTCAACTAAATTGATCCATCCAAAACGAACTTTGTACTTTGCTATGAAGTTCCACCAGGAATGAGTTTTCATGCAAAAACTGTCTATTTCAACTAACTTTGTCCATCCAAAACGAACTTTGTACTTTGCTATGAAGTTCCACCAGGAATGAGTTTTCATGCAAAAACTGTCTATTTCAACTAAATTGATCCATCCAAAACGAACTTTGTACTTTGCTATGAAGTTCCACCAGGAATGAGTTTTCATGCAAAAACTGTCTATTTCAACTAACTTTGTCCATCCAAAACGAACTTTGTACTTTGCTATGAAGTTCCACCAGGAATGAGTTTTCATGCAAAAACTGTCTATTTCAACTAAATTGATCCATCCAAAACGAACTTTGTACTTTGCTATGAAGTTCCACCAGGAATGAGTTTTCATGCAAGAACTGTCTATTTCAACTAAATTGATCCATCCGAAACGAACTTTGTACTTTGCTATGAAGTTCCACCAGGAATGAGTTTTTATGCAAAAACTGTCTATTTCAACTAACTTTGTCCATCCAAAACGAACTTTGTACTTTGCTATGAAGTTCCACCAGGAATGAGTTTTCATGCAAAAACTGTCTATTTCAACTAACTTTGTCCATCCAAAACGAACTTTGTACTTTGCTATGAAGTTCCACCAGGAATGAGTTTTTATGCAAAAACTGTCTATTTCAACTAACTTTGTCCATCGAAAACGAACTTTGTACTTTGCTATGAAGTTCCACCAGGAATGAGTTTTCATGCAAAAACTGTCTATTTCAACTAACTTTGTCCATCCAAAACGAACTTTGTACTTTGCTATGAAGTTCCACCAGGAATGAGTTTTCATGCAAAAACTGTCTATTTCAACTAAATTGATCCATCCAAAACGAACTTTGTACTTTGCTATGAAGTTCCACCAGGAATGAGTTTTCATGCAAAAACTGTCTATTTCAACTAACTTTGTCCATCAAAAACGAACTTTGTACTTTGCTATGAAGTTCCACCAGGAATGAGTTTTCATGCAAAAACTGTCTATTTCAACTAACTTTGTCCATCCAAAACGAACTTTGTACTTTGCTATGAAGTTCCACCAGGAATGAGTTTTCATGCAAAAACTGTCTTTTTTAACTAACTTTGTCCATCCAAAACAAACTTTGTACTTTGCTATGAAGTTCCACCAGGAATGAGTTTTTATGCAAAAACTGTCTATTTCAACTTAATTCGTCCATCCAAAACGAACTTTGTACTTTGCTATGAAGTTCTACCAGGAATGAGTTTTCATGCAAAAACTGTCTATTTAAACTAAATTGATCCATCCAAAACGAACTTTGTACTTTGCTATGAAGTTCCACCAGGAATGAGTTTTCATGCAAAAACTGTCTATTTCAACTAACTTTGTCCATCCAAAACGAACTTTGTACTTTGCTATGAAGTTCCACCAGGAATGAGTTTTCATGCAAAAACTGTCTATTTCAACTAAATTGATCCATCCAAAACGAACTTTGTACTTTGCTATGAAGTTCCACCAGGAATGAGTTTTCATGCAAGAACTGTCTATTTCAACTAAATTGATCCATCCAAAACGAACTTTGTACTTTGCTATGAAGTTCCACCAGGAATGAGTTTTCATGCAAAAACTGTCTATTTCAACTAAATTGATCCATCCAAAACGAACTTTGTACTTTGCTATGAAGTTCCACCAGGAATGAGTTTTCATGCAAAAACTGTCTATTTCAACTAACTTTGTCCATCCAAAACGAACTTTGTACTTTGCTATGAAGCTCCACCAGGAATGAGTTTTCATGCAAAAACTGTCTATTTTAACTAAATTGATCCATCCAAAACGAACTTTGTACTTTGCTATGAAGTTCCACCAGGAATGAGTTTTCATGCAAGAACTGTCTATTTCAACTAAATTGATCCATCCGAAACGAACTTTGTACTTTGCTATGAAGTTCCACCAGGAATGAGTTTTCATGCAAAAACTGTCTATTTCAACTAACTTTGTCCATCCAAAACGAACTTTGTACTTTGCTATGAAGTTCCACCAGGAATGAGTTTTCATGCACAAACTGTCTATTTTAACTTAATTGATCCATCCAAAACGAACTTTGTACTTTGCTATGAAGTTCCACCAGGAATGAGTTTTCATGCAAGAACTGTCTATTTCAACTAACTTTGTCCATCCAAAACGAACTTTGTACTTTGCTATGAAGTTCCACCAGGAATGAGTTTTTATGCAAAAACTGTCTATTTCAACTAACTTTGTCCATCCAAAACGAACTTTGTACTTTGCTATGAAGTTCCACCAGGAATGAGTTTTCATGCAAAAACTGTCTATTTCAACTAACTTTGTCCATCCAAAACGAACTTTGTACTTTGCTATGAAGTTCCACCAGGAATGAGTTTTTATGCAAAAACTGTCTATTTCAACTAACTTTGTCCATCCAAAACGAACTTTGTACTTTGCTATGAAGTTCCACCAGGAATGAGTTTTCATGCAAAAACTGTCTATTTCAACTAACTTTGTCCATCCAAAACGAACTTTGTACTTTGCTATGAAGTTCCACCAGGAATGAGTTTTTATGCAAAAACTGTCTATTTCAACTAACTTTGTCCATCCAAAACGAACTTTGTACTTTGCTATGAAGTTCCACCAGGAATGAGTTTTCATGCAAAAACTGTCTATTTCAACTAAATTGATCCATCCAAAACGAACTTTGTACTTTGCTATGAAGTTCCACCAGGAATGAGTTTTTATGCAAAAACTGTCTATTTCAACTAACTTTGTCCATCCAAAACGAACTTTGTACTTTGCTATGAAGTTCCACCAGGAATGAGTTTTCATGCAAAAACTGTCTATTTCAACTAAATTGATCCATCCAAAACGAACTTTGTACTTTGCTATGAAGTTCCACCAGGAATGAGTTTTCATGCAAAAACTGTCTATTTCAACTAACTTTGTCCATCCAAAACGAACTTTGTACTTTGCTATGAAGTTCCACCAGGAATGAGTTTTCATGCAAAAACTGTCTATTTCAACTAACTTTGTCCATCCAAAACGAACTTTGTACTTTGCTATGAAGTTCCACCAGGAATGAGTTTTTATGCAAAAACTGTCTATTTCAACTAACTTTGTCCATCCAAAACGAACTTTGTACTTTGCTATGAAGTTCCACCAGGAATGAGTTTTCATGCAAAAACTGTCTATTTCAACTAAATTGATCCATCCAAAACGAACTTTGTACTTTGCTATGAAGTTCCACCAGGAATGAGTTTTTATGCAAAAACTGTCTATTTCAACTAACTTTCTCCATCCAAAACGAACTTTGTACTTTGCTATGAAGTTCCACCAGGAATGAGTTTTCATGCAAAAACTGTCTATTTCAACTAACTTTGTCCATCCAAAACGAACTTTGTACTTTGCTATGAAGTTCCACCAGGAATGAGTTTTCATGCAAAAACTGTCTATTTCAACTAACTTTGTCCATCCAAAACGAACTTTGTACTTTGCTATGAAGTTCCACCAGGAATGAGTTTTCATGCAAAAACTGTCTATTTCAACTAAATTGATCCATCCAAAACGAACTTTGTACTTTGCTATGAAGTTCCACCAGGAATGAGTTTTCATGCAAAAACTGTCTATTTCAACTAACTTTGTCCATCCAAAACGAACTTTGTACTTTGCTATGAAGTTCCACCAGGAATGAGTTTTTATGCAAAAACTGTCTATTTCAACTAAATTGATCCATCCAAAACGAACTTTGTACTTTGCTATGAAGTTCCACCAGGAATGAGTTTTCATGCAAAAACTGTCTATTTCAACTAAATTGATCCATCCAAAACGAACTTTGTACTTTGCTATGAAGTTCCACCAGGAATGAGTTTTCATGCAAAAACTGTCTATTTCAACTAACTTTGTCCATCCAAAACGAACTTTGTACTTTGCTATGAAGTTCCACCAGGAATGAGTTTTTATGCAAAAACTGTCTATTTCAACTAAATTGATCCATCCAAAACGAACTTTGTACTTTGCTATGAAGTTCCACCAGGAATGAGTTTTTATGCAAAAACTGTCTATTTCAACTAACTTTGTCCATCCAAAACGAACTTTGTACTTTGCTATTAAGTTCCACCAGGAATGAGTTTTCATGCAAAAACTGTCTATTTCAACTAACTTTGTCCATCCAAAACGAACTTTGTACTTTGCTATGAAGTTCCACCAGGAATGAGTTTTTATGCAAAAACTGTCTATTTCAACTAACTTTGTCCATCCAAAACGAACTTTGTACTTTGCTATGAAGTTCCACCAGGAATGAGTTTTCATGCAAAAACTGTCTATTTCAACTAAATTGATCCATCCAAAACGAACTTTGTACTTTGCTATGAAGTTCCACCAGGAATGAGTTTTTATGCAAAAACTGTCTATTTCAACTAACTTTGTCCATCCAAAACGAACTTTGTACTTTGCTATGAAGTTCCACCAGGAATGAGTTTTCATGCAAAAACTGTCTATTTCAACTAAATTGATCCATCCAAAACGAACTTTGTACTTTGCTATGAAGTTCCACCAGGAATGAGTTTTCATGCAAAAACTGTCTATTTCAACTAACTTTGTCCATCCAAAACGAACTTTGTACTTTGCTATGAAGTTCCACCAGGAATGAGTTTTCATGCAAAAACTGTCTATTTCAACTAACTTTGTCCATCCAAAACGAACTTTGTACTTTGCTATGAAGTTCCACCAGGAATGAGTTTTCATGCAAAAACTGTCTATTTCAACTAAATTGATCCATCCAAAACGAACTTTGTACTTTGCTATGAAGTTCCACCAGGAATGAGTTTTTATGCAAAAACTGTCTATTTCAACTAACTTTGTCCATCCAAAACGAACTTTGTACTTTGCTATGAAGTTCCACCAGGAATGAGTTTTCATGCAAAAACTGTCTATTTCAACTAACTTTGTCCATCCAAAACGAACTTTGTACTTTGCTATGAAGTTCCACCAGGAATGAGTTTTCATGCAAAAACTGTCTATTTCAACTAACTTTGTCCATCCAAAACGAACTTTGTACTTTGCTATGAAGTTCCACCAGGAATGAGTTTTCATGCAAAAACTGTCTATTTCAACTAAATTGATCCATCCAAAACGAACTTTGTACTTTGCTATGAAGTTCCACCAGGAATGAGTTTTTATGCAAAAACTGTCTATTTCAACTAAATTGATCCATCCAAAACGAACTTTGTACTTTGCTATGAAGTTCCACCAGGAATGAGTTTTTATGCAAAAACTGTCTATTTCAACTAACTTTGTCCATCCAAAACGAACTTTGTACTTTGCTATTAAGTTCCACCAGGAATGAGTTTTCATGCAAAAACTGTCTATTTCAACTAACTTTGTCCATCCAAAACGAACTTTGTACTTTGCTATGAAGTTCCACCAGGAATGAGTTTTTATGCAAAAACTGTCTATTTCAACTAACTTTGTCCATCCAAAACGAACTTTGTACTTTGCTATGAAGTTCCACCAGGAATGAGTTTTCATGCAAAAACTGTCTATTTCAACTAAATTGATCCATCCAAAACGAACTTTGTACTTTGCTATGAAGTTCCACCAGGAATGAGTTTTTATGCAAAAACTGTCTATTTCAACTAACTTTGTCCATCCAAAACGAACTTTGTACTTTGCTATGAAGTTCCACCAGGAATGAGTTTTCATGCAAAAACTGTCTATTTCAACTAAATTGATCCATCCAAAACGAACTTTGTACTTTGCTATGAAGTTCCACCAGGAATGAGTTTTCATGCAAAAACTGTCTATTTCAACTAAATTGATCCATCCAAAACGAACTTTGTACTTTGCTATGAAGTTCCACCAGGAATGAGTTTTTATGCAAAAACTGTCTATTTCAACTAACTTTGTCCATCCAAAACGAACTTTGTACTTTGCTATGAAGTTCCACCAGGAATGAGTTTTCATGCAAAAACTGTCTATTTCAACTAAATTGATCCATCCAAAACGAACTTTGTACTTTGCTATGAAGTTCCACCAGGAATGAGTTTTTATGCAAAAACTGTCTATTTCAACTAACTTTGTCCATCCAAAACGAACTTTGTACTTTGCTATGAAGTTCCACCAGGAATGAGTTTTCATGCAAAAACTGTCTATTTCAACTAACTTTGTCCATCCAAAACGAACTTTGTACTTTGCTATGAAGTTCCACCAGGAATGAGTTTTCATGCAAAAACTGTCTATTTCAACTAACTTTGTCCATCCAAAACGAACTTTGTACTTTGCTATGAAGTTCCACCAGGAATGAGTTTTCATGCAAAAACTGTCTATTTCAACTAAATTGATCCATCCAAAACGAACTTTGTACTTTGCTATGAAGTTCCACCAGGAATGAGTTTTTATGCAAAAACTGTCTATTTCAACTAGCTTTGTCCATCCAAAACGAACTTTGTACTTTGCTATGAAGTTCCACCAGGAATGAGTTTTCATGCAAAAACTGTCTATTTCAACTAACTTTGTCCATCCAAAACGAACTTTGTACTTTGCTATGAAGTTCCACCAGGAATGAGTTTTTATGCAAAAACTGTCTATTTCAATTAACTTTGTCCATCCAAAACGAACTTTGTACTTTGCTATGAAGTTCCACCAGGAATGAGTTTTTATGCAAAAACTGTCTATTTCAACTAACTTTGTCCATCCAAAACGAACTTTGTACTTTGCTATGAAGTTCCACCAGGAATGAGTTTTCATGCAAAAACTGTCTATTTCAACTAACTTTGTCCATCCAAAACGAACTTTGTACTTTGCTATGAAGTTCCACCAGGAATGAGTTTTCATGCAAAAACTGTCTATTTCAACTAAATTGATCCATCCAAAACGAACTTTGTACTTTGCTATGAAGTTCCACCAGGAATGAGTTTTTATGCAAAAACTGTCTATTTCAACTAACTTTGTCCATCCAAAACGAACTTTGTACTTTGCTATGAAGTTCCACCAGGAATGAGTTTTCATGCAAAAACTGTCCTATTTCAACTAACTTTGTCCATCCAAAACGAACTTTTGTACTTTGCTATGAAGTTCCACCCAGGAATGAGTTTTTATGCAAAAAACTGTCTATTTCAACTAACTTTGTCCATCCAAAACGAACTTTGTACTTTGCTATGAAGTTCCACCAGGAATGAGTTTTCATGCAAAAACTGTCTATTTCAACTAACTTTGTCCATCCAAAACGAACTTTGTACTTTGCTATGAAGTTCCACCAGGAATGAGTTTTTATGCAAAAACTGTCTATTTCAATTAACTTTGTCCATCCAAAACGAACTTTGTACTTTGCTATGAAGTTCCACCAGGAATGAGTTTTCATGCAAAAACTGTCTATTTCAACTAACTTTGTCCATCCAAAACGAACTTTGTACTTTGCTATGAAGTTCCACCAGGAAATGAGTTTTTATGCAAAAAACTGTCTATTTCAATTAACTTTGTCCATCCAAAACGAACTTTGTACTTTGCTATGAAGTTCCACCAGGAATGAGTTTTTATGCAAAAACTGTCTATTTCAACTAACTTTGTCCATCCAAAACGAACTTTGTACTTTGCTATGAAGTTCCACCAGGAATGAGTTTTCATGCAAAAACTGTCTATTTCAACTAACTTTGTCCATCCAAAACGAACTTTGTACTTTGCTATGAAGTTCCACCAGGAATGAGTTTTCATGCAAAAACTGTCTATTTCAACTAAATTGATCCATCCAAAACGAACTTTGTACTTTTGCTATGAAGTTCCACCAGGAATGAGTTTTTATGCAAAAACTGTCTATTTCAACTAACTTTGTCCATCCAAAACGAACTTTGTACTTTGCTATGAAGTTCCACCAGGAATGAGTTTTCATGCAAAAACTGTCTATTTCAACTAACTTTGTCCATCCAAAACGAACTTTGTACTTTGCTATGAAGTTCCACCAGGAATGAGTTTTTATGCAAAAAACTGTCTATTTCAACTAACTTTGTCCATCCAAAACGAACTTTGTACTTTGCTATGAAGTTCCACCAGGAATGAGTTTTCATGCAAAAACTGTCTATTTCAACTAACTTTGTCCATCCAAAACGAACTTTGTACTTTGCTATGAAGTTCCACCAGGAATGAGTTTTCATGCAAAAACTGTCTATTTCAACTAACTTTGTCCATCCAAAACGAACTTTGTACTTTTGCTATGAAGTTCCACCAGGAATGAGTTTTCATGCAAAAACTGTCTATTTCAACTAAATTGATCCATCCCAAAACGAACTTTGTACTTTGCTATGAAGTTCCACCAGGAATGAGTTTTTATGCAAAAACTGTCTATTTCAACTAACTTTGTCCATCCCAAAACGAACTTTGTACTTTGCTATGAAGTTCCACCAGGAATGAGTTTTCATGCAAAAACTGTCTATTTCAACTAACTTTGGTCCATCCAAAACGAACTTTGTACTTTGCTATGAAGTTCCACCAGGAATGAGTTTTTATGCAAAAAACTGTCTATTTCAACTAACTTTGTCCATCCAAAACGAACTTTGTACTTTGCTATGAAGTTCCACCAGGAATGAGTTTTCATGCAAAAACTGTCTATTTCAACTAACTTTGTCCATCCAAAACGAACTTTGTACTTTGCTATGAAGTTCCACCAGGAATGAGTTTTCATGCAAAAAACTGTCTATTTCAACTAACTTTGTCCATCCAAAACGAACTTTGTACTTTGCTATGAAGTTCCACCAGGAATGAGTTTTCATGCAAAAACTGTCTATTTCAACTAAATTGATCCATCCAAAACGAACTTTGTACTTTGCTATGAAGTTCCACCAGGAATGAGTTTTTATGCAAAAACTGTCTATTTCAACTAACTTTGTCCATCCAAAACGAACTTTGTACTTTGCTATGAAGTTCCACCAGGAATGAGTTTTATTTCAACTAACTTTGTCCATCCAAAACGAACTTTGTACTTTGCTATGAAGTTCCACCAGGAATGAGTTTTCATGCAAAAACTGTCTATTTCAACTAACTTTGTCCATCCAAAACGAACTTTGTACTTTGCTATGAAGTTCCACCAGGAATGAGTTTTCATGCAAAAACTGTCTATTTCAACTAACTTTGTCCATCCAAAACGAACTTTGTACTTTGCTATGAAGTTCCACCAGGAATGAGTTTTCATGCAAAAACTGTCTATTTCAACTAACTTTGTCCATCCAAAACGAACTTTGTACTTTGCTATGAAGTTCCACCAGGAATGAGTTTTTATGCAAAAACTGTCTATTTCAACTAACTTTGTCCATCCAAAACGAACTTTGTACTTTGCTATGAAGTTCCACCAGGAATGAGTTTTTATGCAAAAACTGTCTATTTCAACTAACTTTGTCCATCCAAAACGAACTTTGTACTTTGCTATGAAGTTCCACCAGGAATGAGTTTTTCATGCAAAAACTGTCTATTTCAACTAACTTTGTCCATCCAAAACGAACTTTGTACTTTGCTATGAAGTTCCACCAGGAATGAGTTTTTCATGCAAAAACTGTCTATTTCAACTAACTTTGTCCATCCAAAACGAACTTTGTACTTTGCTATGAAGTTCCACCAGGAATGAGTTTTCATGCAAAAACTGTCTATTTCAACTAACTTTGTCCATCCAAAACGAACTTTGTACTTTGCTATGAAGTTCCACCAGGAATGAGTTTTCATGCAAAAACTGTCTATTTTCAACTAACTTTGTCCATCCAAAACGAACTTTGTACTTTGCTATGAAGTTCCACCAGGAATGAGTTTTCATGCAAAAACTGTCTATTTCAACTAACTTTGTCCATCCAAAACGAACTTTGTACTTTGCTATGAAGTTCCACCAGAATGAGTTTTTCATGCAAAAACTGTCTATTTCAACTAACTTTGATCCATCCAAAACGAACTTTGTACTTTGCTATGAAGTTCCACCAGGAATGAGTTTTTATGCAAAAACTGTCTATTTCAACTAACTTTGTCCATCCAAAACGAACTTTGTACTTTGCTATGAAGTTCCACCAGGAATGAGTTTTCATGCAAAAACTGTCTTTTTCAACTAACTTTGTCCATCCAAAACGAACTTTGTTACTTTGCTATGAAGTTCCACCAGGAATGAGTTTTCATGCAAAAACTGTCTATTTCAACTAACTTTGTCCATCCCAAAACGAACTTTGTACTTTGCTATGAAGTTCCACCAGGAATGAGTTTTCATGCAAAAACTGTCTATTTCAACTAACTTTGTCCATCCAAAACGAACTTTGTACTTTGCTATGAAGTTCCACCAGGAATGAGTTTTCATGCAAAAACTGTCTATTTCAACTAACTTTGTCCATCCAAAACGAACTTTGTACTTTGCTATGAAGTTCCACCAGGAATGAGTTTTCATGCAAAAAACTGTCTATTTCAACTAACTTTGTCCATCCAAAACGAACTTTGTACTTTGCTATGAAGTTCCACCAGGAATGTCAAAAACTGTCTATTTCAACTAACTTTGGTCCATACAAAACGAACTTTGTACTTTGCTATGAAGTTTCCACCAGGAATGAGTTTTCATGCAAAAACTGTCTATTTCAACTAACTTTGTCCATCCAAAACGAACTTTGTACTTTGCTATGAAGTTCCACCCAGGAATGAGTTTTCATGCAAAAA